>NW_021131620.1:0-254554 GCF_004193835.3 Ostrinia furnacalis
TATTTTCAAGTGTGCGGTGTGGTCGCTGTATTCAGCTGCTAAAAAGCGGCTAAACCGCCGATCGCCGATGCTAAATGTGTGCTGTGAATCGCAATTGCCCTGAAAAGGGCCTACATCTAAAGCCCGGTCTCTGAGCACGTAGAATTTTGTCCATGACCCCAAGCTAACCATCTTTATCGCTCGCGCGTAATTATATTGCTGTCGCGACTGTGCGACGGGCGCCCGCAGTGAGTGTGCGAGCGCGACAGCAACATAATTATTACGCGCGAGCGATAAGGATGGGTAGCTAGGGGTCATTGGACAAAATTCTACGTGCTCGCAGACCAGACTATAGTAAATATTTTAATTTTATTAATCATGTTTTTTCTTTCCTATGTCACATAGATCATGGGCCACATGGAAGTACTCGGCATCATCGCGGGCGGCTTCAACATCTACTTCCCGATGCTGGTGGTGCTGCTGTGCCTGGCCACGCACCTGTCGCTGGGCAGCCGCCTGCTGACGGCGTGCGGCTTCCAGCAGTTCGTGGGCGACGACGACCTCACCACCGACCTGGTGGACGAGGGCCGCGAGATCGTCAAGCGAGGTGGGTGGAGATGGTGCTTTGTTTTTTAGAGTGTTTGAGATTTGATTACGAAAAGTTGTGCAGCGTTTCAAAATAGATGACTGTCAAGCAACGTGGGAGGAAATAATGGTCTTTTGGGGGAGATCATAAGCTACATGGAGGGTCTTTTGAGAGATCCTGGACCACAGTCTTTTAGGCGAGCTCATGGTCCCAAATGGAGGCTGTTTAGAGAGAGATCCTGAACCGCCTGGAGTGTCTGAAGGCAGATTATGGGTTACATGGAGGATTTTTTAGGGAGAAATCATGGCCTACATGGAGGGTGTCTTAAGAGATCAGGTTCGACATGAAGGGTGTCTTGAGAGAGATAGGGCTACATGAAGAGTGTCTTAAGAGATATCCATTGGCCACATGGAGTGTCTTGAGCGAGATCTTAGGCCACATGGAGGGTGATTTAAGAGAGATCATAAGCCGTTTATAGAGAGATCCTAAACCGCCTGGAGTGTCTTAGGAGGGATTATGAGTCGCATGGAGGATCTATTAGGAGAGATCATGGCCTACATGGAGGGTGTCTTAAGAGATCAGGTTCCACATGAAGAGTGTCTTGAGAGAGATCGGGCCACATGAAGAGTGTCTTATAGGAGATATCCATTGGCCACATGGAGTCTTGAGAGAGATCTTGGACCACATAGAGGGTGCTTTAAGAGAGATCATGGGCCACATGGAGTTATTTGGGAATGATTATGGGCCACATGGAGTCATTTGGGAAAGATTATGGGCCACATGGAGTCCTGGGCATCATCGCGGGCGGCTTCAACATCTACTTCCCGATGCTGGTGGTGCTGCTGTGCCTGGCCACGCACCTGTCGCTGGGCAGCCGCCTGCTGACGGCGTGCGGCTTCCAGCAGTTCGTGGGCGACGACGACCTCACCACCGACCTGGTGGACGAGGGCCGCGAGATCGTCAAGCGAGGTGGGTGGAGATGGGCATCATCGCGGGCGGCTTCAACATCTACTTCCCGATGCTGGTGGTGCTGCTGTGCCTGGCCACGCACCTGTCGCTGGGCAGCCGCCTGCTGACGGCGTGCGGCTTCCAGCAGTTCGTGGGCGACGACGACCTCACCACCGACCTGGTGGACGAGGGCCGCGAGATCGTCAAGCGAGGTGGGTGGAGATGGTGCTTTGTTTTTTAGAGTGTTTGAGATTTGATTACGAAAAGTTGTGCAGCGTTTCAAAATAGATGACTGTCAAGCAACGTGGGAGGAAATAATGGTCTTTTGGGGGAGATCATAAGCTACATGGAGGGTCTTTTGAGAGATCCTGGACCACAGTCTTTTAGGCGAGCTCATGGTCCCAAATGGAGGCTGTTTAGAGAGAGATCCTGAACCGCCTGGAGTGTCTGAAGGCAGATTATGGGTTACATGGAGGATTTTTTAGGGAGAAATCATGGCCTACATGGAGGGTGTCTTAAGAGATCAGGTTCGACATGAAGGGTGTCTTGAGAGAGATAGGGCTACATGAAGAGTGTCTTAAGAGATATCCATTGGCCACATGGAGTGTCTTGAGCGAGATCTTAGGCCACATGGAGGGTGATTTAAGAGAGATCATAAGCCGTTTATAGAGAGATCCTAAACCGCCTGGAGTGTCTTAGGAGGGATTATGAGTCGCATGGAGGATCTATTAGGAGAGATCATGGCCTACATGGAGGGTGTCTTAAGAGATCAGGTTCCACATGAAGAGTGTCTTGAGAGAGATCGGGCCACATGAAGAGTGTCTTATAGGAGATATCCATTGGCCACATGGAGTCTTGAGAGAGATCTTGGACCACATAGAGGGTGCTTTAAGAGAGATCATGGGCCACATGGAGTTATTTGGGAATGATTATGGGCCACATGGAGTCATTTGGGAAAGATTATGGGCCACATGGAGTCCTGGGCATCATCGCGGGCGGCTTCAACATCTACTTCCCGATGCTGGTGGTGCTGCTGTGCCTGGCCACGCACCTGTCGCTGGGCAGCCGCCTGCTGACGGCGTGCGGCTTCCAGCAGTTCGTGGGCGACGACGACCTCACCACCGACCTGGTGGACGAGGGCCGCGAGATCGTCAAGCGAGGTGGGTGGAGATGGTGCTTTGTTTTTCAGAGTTAAGTGTGTTAGTGACTTGATTACGAAAAGTTTTGCAGCGTTTCAAAATCGAAGACTGTCAAGCGATGTTCTTGGAAATGATAGTGTTTTGGAGGGATCAAGGGCCATACGAAGGGTCTTTTGAGAGAGATCCTGGACCACATAGTCTTTTAGGCGAGCTCATGGACCCGAATGGAGGGTGTTTAGAGAGAGATCCTGAACCGCCTGGAGTGTCTTAGGAGAGATTATGGGTCACATGGAGGATCTATTAGGAGAAATCATGACTTAAATGGAGGGTGTCTTAAGAGACATTATGTGCCACATGGAGATTGTTTTAAGAGAGATTATAGGCCACATGGAGAGTCCCTTAGAAGAGATCTTGGATCTCATATGGAGCCATCACATGGAGTCTTTCAGGAGAGATTATGGGTCACGTGGAGGGTGCTTTAAGAGATATCATGGGCTACATGAAGACTGTCTTGGAAAGATCATGAACCACATGGAGCACCCTCCAGGTGTCTTGGGAGATATTATGGGCCACATGGAGGTACTGGGCATCATCGCGGGCGGCTTCAACATCTACTTCCCGATGCTGGTGGTGCTGCTGTGCCTGGCCACGCACCTGTCGCTGGGCAGCCGCCTGCTGACGGCGTGCGGCTTCCAGCAGTTCGTGGGCGACGACGACCTCACCACCGACCTGGTGGACGAGGGCCGCGAGATCGTCAAGCGAGGTGGGTGCGGCTGATGGTGCTTTGTTTTTCAGAGTGTTGTTGTGACATGATTGCGAAGTTGGGCAGGGTTAGAAAGTGTCTAATAGACACTGTCAAGGAAGGCTGCTGGAAAGGATAGTCTTTGAGAGAGATCAGGAGCCACATGGAGGGTCTTTTGAAAGAGATCCTGGACCAGTCTTTTAGACGTGCTTATGGTCTCGAATGGAGGGTGTTTAGAGAGAGATCCTGAACCGCCTGGAGTGTCTTAGGAGAGATTATTGGTCACATGTGATGGAGGATTTTTTAGGAGAGATCATGGCCTACATGGAGGGTGTCTTAAGAGATCAGGTTCCACATGAAGAGTGTCTTGAGAGAGATCGGGCCACATGAAGTGTCTTATAGGAGATATCCATTGGCCACATGGAGTGTCTTGAGTGATCTTAGGCCACATGGAGGGTGATTTAAGAGAGATCATAAGCCGTTTATAGAGAGATCCTAAACCGCCTGGAGTGTCGGTAGGAGGGATTATGAGTCGCATGGAGGATCTATTAGGAGAGATCATGGCCTACATGGGGGTGTCTTGAGAGATCATGAGCCACATGGAGTCATTTGAGAAAGATCATGGGCCACATGGAGTCCTGGGCATCATCGCGGGCGGCTTCAACATCTACTTCCCGATGCTGGTGGTGCTGCTGTGCCTGGCCACGCACCTGTCGCTGGGCAGCCGCCTGCTGACGGCGTGCGGCTTCCAGCAGTTCGTGGGCGACGACGACCTCACCACCGACCTGGTGGACGAGGGCCGCGAGATCGTCAAGCGAGGTGGGTGGAGATGGTGGTGCTTTGTTTTTCAGAGTGTTTTTGTGACTTGATTACGAAAAGTTTGGCAGCGTTAAAAAGTTTCTAATAGACACTGTCAAGGAAGGCTGCTGGTAAGGATAGTCTTTGAGAGAGATCAGGGGCCACATGGAGGGTCTTTTAGGCGAGCTCATGGTCCCGAATAGAGGGCGTTTAGAGAGATCCTGAACCGCCTGGAGTGTCTTAGGAGAGATTATGGGTCACATGGAGGATCTTTTAGGAGAAATCATTGGTCACATGGAGGGTGTCTTAAGAGACATTATGTGCCACATGGAGATTGTTTTAAGAGGGATTATAGGCCACATGGAGAGTCCTTTAGAAGAGATCTTGGATCACATATGGAGCCATCACATGGAGTCTTTTAGGAGAGATTATGGGTGACATGAAGGGTGCTTTAAGAGATATCATGGGCTACATGAAGACTGTCTTGGAAAGATCATGAACCACATGGAGCACCCTCCAGGTGTCTTGGGAGATATTATGGGCCACATGGAGTCGTGGGCATCATCGCGGGCGGCTTCAACATCTACTTCCCGATGCTGGTGGTGCTGCTGTGCCTGGCCACGCACCTGTCGCTGGGCAGCCGCCTGCTGACGGCGTGCGGCTTCCAGCAGTTCGTGGGCGACGACGACCTCACCACCGACCTGGTGGACGAGGGCCGCGAGATCGTCAAGCGAGGTGGGTGGAGCTGATGGTGTTTTGTTTTTCAGAGTGTTTTTTTGACTTGATTACGAAAAGTTCGGCAGCGTTTCAAAATAGATGACTGTCAAGCAACGTGGGAGGAAATAATGGTCTTTTGGGAGAGATCATAAGCTACATGGAGGGTCTTTTGAAAGAGATCCTGGACCAGTCTTTTAGACGTGCTTATGGTCCCGAATGGAGGGTGTTTAGAGAGAGATCCTGAACCGCCTGGAGTGTCTTAGGAGGGATTATGAGTCGCATGGAGGATCTATTAGGAGAGATCATGGCCTACATGGGGGTGTCTTAGAGATCAGGTTCCACTTGAAAGATGTTTTGAAAGAGATCAGGCCACATCAAGAGTGTCTTAGGAGATATCCATTGGCCACATGGAGTGTCTTGAGCGAGATCTTAAGCCACATGGAGGGTGCTTTAAGAGAGATCATGAGCCACATGGGGGGTGTCTTAGGAGAGATCATTAGCCACATGGTGTCTTAAGTGCGATTATGAGCCACATGAAGATTGCTTTGGGAAAGATCATGTACTTACTATATGGGAGTGTCTTGAGAGAGATCATGATCCACTTGGAGTATTTTAGGAGGGATTATAGACCACATGGAGTCATTTGGGAAAGATCATGGGCCACATGGAGTCCTGGGCATCATCGCGGGCGGCTTCAACATCTACTTCCCGATGCTGGTGGTGCTGCTGTGCCTGGCCACGCACCTGTCGCTGGGCAGCCGCCTGCTGACGGCGTGCGGCTTCCAGCAGTTCGTGGGCGACGACGACCTCACCACCGACCTGGTGGACGAGGGCCGCGAGATCGTCAAGCGAGGTGGGTGGAGATGGTGCTTTGTTTTTCAGAGTGTTTTTGTGACATGATTGCGAAGTTGGGCAGGGTTAGAAAGTGTCTAATAGACACTGTCAAGGAAGGCTGCTGGAAAGGATAGTCTTTGAGAGAGATCAGGAGCCACATGGAGGGTCTTTTGAGAGAGATCCTGAACCACATAGTCTCTTAGGCGAGCTCATGGTCCCGAATGGAGGGTGTTTAGAGAGAGATCCTGAACCGCCTGGAGTGTCTTAGGAGAGATTATTGGTCACATGTGATGGAGGATTTTTTAGGAGAGATCATAGCCATGGAGGGTGTCTTAAGAGATCAGGTTCCACATGATGGGTGTCTTGAGAGAGATAGGGCCACATGAAGAGTGTCTGAGGAGATATCCATTGGCCATATGGAGTGTCTTGAGAGAGATCTTAGGCCACATGGAGGGTGCTTCAAGAGAGATCACGAGCCACATGCGAGTATTTAGGAGAGATTATAGGCCATATGGAGTCATTTGGGAAAGATTATGGGCCACATGGAGGTACTGGGCATCATCGCCGGCGGCTTCAACATCTACTTCCCGATGCTGGTGGTGCTGCTGTGCCTGGCCACGCACCTGTCGCTGGGCAGCCGCCTGCTGACGGCGTGCGGCTTCCAGCAGTTCGTGGGCGACGACGACCTCACCACCGACCTGGTGGACGAGGGCCGCGAGATCGTCAAGCGAGGTGGGTGGAGATGGTGCTTTGTTTTTTAGAGTGTTTGAGATTTGATTACGAAAAGTTGTGCAGCGTTTCAAAATAGATGACTGTCAAGCAACGTGGGAGGAAATAATGGTCTTTTGGGGGAGATCATAAGCTACATGGAGGGTCTTTTGAGAGATCCTGGACCACAGTCTTTTAGGCGAGCTCATGGTCCCAAATGGAGGCTGTTTAGAGAGAGATCCTGAACCGCCTGGAGTGTCTGAAGGCAGATTATGGGTTACATGGAGGATTTTTTAGGGAGAAATCATGGCCTACATGGAGGGTGTCTTAAGAGATCAGGTTCCACATGATGGGTGTCTTGAGAGAGATAGGGCCACATGAAGAGTGTCTGAGGAGATATCCATTGGCCATATGGAGTGTCTTGAGAGAGATCTTAGGCCACATGGAGGGTGCTTCAAGAGAGATCACGAGCCACATGCGAGTATTTAGGAGAGATTATAGGCCATATGGAGTCATTTGGGAAAGATTATGGGCCACATGGAGGTACTGGGCATCATCGCCGGCGGCTTCAACATCTACTTCCCGATGCTGGTGGTGCTGCTGTGCCTGGCCACGCACCTGTCGCTGGGCAGCCGCCTGCTGACGGCGTGCGGCTTCCAGCAGTTCGTGGGCGACGACGACCTCACCACCGACCTGGTGGACGAGGGCCGCGAGATCGTCAAGCGAGGTGGGTGGAGATGGTGCTTTGTTTTTTAGAGTGTTTGAGATTTGATTACGAAAAGTTGTGCAGCGTTTCAAAATAGATGACTGTCAAGCAACGTGGGAGGAAATAATGGTCTTTTGGGGGAGATCATAAGCTACATGGAGGGTCTTTTGAGAGATCCTGGACCACAGTCTTTTAGGCGAGCTCATGGTCCCAAATGGAGGCTGTTTAGAGAGAGATCCTGAACCGCCTGGAGTGTCTGAAGGCAGATTATGGGTTACATGGAGGATTTTTTAGGGAGAAATCATGGCCTACATGGAGGGTGTCTTAAGAGATCAGGTTCCACATGATGGGTGTCTTGAGAGAGATAGGGCCACATGAAGAGTGTCTGAGGAGATATCCATTGGCCATATGGAGTGTCTTGAGAGAGATCTTAGGCCACATGGAGGGTGCTTCAAGAGAGATCACGAGCCACATGCGAGTATTTAGGAGAGATTATAGGCCATATGGAGTCATTTGGGAAAGATTATGGGCCACATGGAGGTACTGGGCATCATCGCCGGCGGCTTCAACATCTACTTCCCGATGCTGGTGGTGCTGCTGTGCCTGGCCACGCACCTGTCGCTGGGCAGCCGCCTGCTGACGGCGTGCGGCTTCCAGCAGTTCGTGGGCGACGACGACCTCACCACCGACCTGGTGGACGAGGGCCGCGAGATCGTCAAGCGAGGTGGGTGGAGATGGTGCTTTGTTTTTTAGAGTGTTTGAGATTTGATTACGAAAAGTTGTGCAGCGTTTCAAAATAGATGACTGTCAAGCAACGTGGGAGGAAATAATGGTCTTTTGGGGGAGATCATAAGCTACATGGAGGGTCTTTTGAGAGATCCTGGACCACAGTCTTTTAGGCGAGCTCATGGTCCCAAATGGAGGCTGTTTAGAGAGAGATCCTGAACCGCCTGGAGTGTCTGAAGGCAGATTATGGGTTACATGGAGGATTTTTTAGGGAGAAATCATGGCCTACATGGAGGGTGTCTTAAGAGATCAGGTTCCACATGATGGGTGTCTTGAGAGAGATAGGGCCACATGAAGAGTGTCTGAGGAGATATCCATTGGCCATATGGAGTGTCTTGAGAGAGATCTTAGGCCACATGGAGGGTGCTTCAAGAGAGATCACGAGCCACATGCGAGTATTTAGGAGAGATTATAGGCCATATGGAGTCATTTGGGAAAGATTATGGGCCACATGGAGGTACTGGGCATCATCGCCGGCGGCTTCAACATCTACTTCCCGATGCTGGTGGTGCTGCTGTGCCTGGCCACGCACCTGTCGCTGGGCAGCCGCCTGCTGACGGCGTGCGGCTTCCAGCAGTTCGTGGGCGACGACGACCTCACCACCGACCTGGTGGACGAGGGCCGCGAGATCGTCAAGCGAGGTGGGTGCGGCTGATGGTGCTTTGTTTTTCAGTGTGTTTGTGACTTTATTGCGAAAAGCTGGGATTACATAGCGCTTCAAAATAGAACACTGTCAAGCGAGGTTGGTGGAAATGATAGTCTTTTGGGTGGAATCATAAGCTACATCGACGGACATTTGAGAAAGATCATGGGCTACATGAAGAGTCTTTTAGGAAAGAACGCGGGCCAAATGGAGGATCTTTTAAGGAGAGATTATGGATACTATGTTAAGAGAGATTATGTGCCACATGAAGATTATTTTAAGACAGATTATGGGTCACATGGTGGGGTCCCTTAGAAGAGATCTTGGGCCATATGGAGGGTGTCTTAGGAGAGATCATTGGCTACATCGAGAGTATCTTAAGAGAGATCATTGGCCACATGGGGGGTGTCTTAGGATAGATCATTAGCCACGTCGAGGGTGTCTTAGGAGAGATCATTAGCCACATGGTGTCTTAAGAGCGATTATGAGCCACATGGAGTCATTTGGAAGAGATGATGAGACATATGGAGTCCTGGGCATCATTGCCGGCGGCTTCAACATCTACTTCCCGATGCTGGTGGTGCTGCTGTGCCTGGCCACGCACCTGTCGCTGGGCAGCCGCCTGCTGACGGCGTGCGGCTTCCAGCAGTTCGTGGGCGACGACGACCTCACCACCGACCTGGTGGACGAGGGCCGCGAGATCGTCAAGCGAGGTGGGTGATGATGGTGCTTTGTTTTTTAGAGTGTTTGGGACTTGATTACGAAAATTTCGGCAGCGTTTCAAAATAGATGACTGTCAAGCAACGTGGGAGGAAATAATGGTCTTTTGGGAGAGATCATAAGCTACATGGAGGGTCTTTTGAAAGAGATCCTGGACCAGTCTTTTAGACGTGCTTATGGTCTTGAATGGAGGGTGTTTAGAGGGAGATCCTGAACCGCCTGGAGTGTCTTAGGAGAGATTATGGGTCACATGGAGGATCTATTAGGAGAGATCATGACCTACATGGAGGGTGTCTTAAGAGATCAGGTTCCACATGAAGGGTGTCTTGAGAGAGATCGGGCCACATGAAGAGTGTCTTAAAGGAGATATCCATTGGCCACATGGAGTGTCTTGAGTGAACTAGGCCACATGGGGGTGTCGTAGGAGAGATCATTAGCCACATGGGGGGTGTCTTAGGAGAGATCATTAGCCACATGGTGTCTTAAGAGTGATCATGAGCCACATGGAGTATTTTAGGAGAGATTATAGGCCACATGGAGTCATTTGGGAAAGATTATGGGCCACATGGAGTCCTGGGCATCATCGCGGGCGGCTTCAACATCTACTTCCCGATGCTGGTGGTGCTGCTGTGCCTGGCCACGCACCTGTCGCTGGGCAGCCGCCTGCTGACGGCGTGCGGCTTCCAGCAGTTCGTGGGCGACGACGACCTCACCACCGACCTGGTGGACGAGGGCCGCGAGATCGTCAAGCGAGGTGGGTGGAGATGGTGCTTTGTTCTTCAGTGTGTTTGTGACTTGATTACGAAAAGTTGTGCAGCGTTTCAAAATCGAAGACTGTCAAGCGATGTTCTTGGAAATGATAGTGTTTTGGAGGGATCAAGGGCCATACGAAGGGTCTTTTGAGAGAGATCCTGGACCACATAGTCTTTTAGGCGAGCTCATGGACCCGAATGGAGGGTGTTTAGAGAGAGATCCTGAACCGCCTGGTGTGTCTTAGGAGGGATTATGGGTCGCATGGAGGATCTTTTAGGAGAGTTCGTGACCTACATGGAGGGTGTCTTAAGAGATCAGGTTCGACATGAAGGGTGTCTTGACAGAGATAGGGCTACATGAAGAGTGTCTTAGGAGATATCCATTGGCCACATGGAGTGTCTTGAGCGAGATCTTAGGCCATATGGAGGGTGCTTTAAGAGAGATCATGAGCCACATGCGAGTATTTAGGAGAGATTATAGGCCATATGGAGTCATTTGGGAAAGATTATGGGCCACATGGAAGTACTCGGCATCATCGCGGGCGGCTTCAACATCTACTTCCCGATGCTGGTGGTGCTGCTGTGCCTGGCCACGCACCTGTCGCTGGGCAGCCGCCTGCTGACGGCGTGCGGCTTCCAGCAGTTCGTGGGCGACGACGACCTCACCACCGACCTGGTGGACGAGGGCCGCGAGATCGTCAAGCGAGGTGGGTGGAGCTGATGGTGTTTTGTTTTTCAGAGTGTGTTTGTGACATGATTGCGAAGTTGGGCTGGGTTAGAAAGTGTCTAATAGACACTGTCAAGGAAGGTTGCTGGAAAGGATAGTCTTTGAGAGAGATCAATGGCCACATGGAGGGTCTTTTGAAAGAGATCCTGGACCAGTCTTTTAGACGTGCTTATGGTCTCGAATGGAGGGTGTTTAGAGAGAGATCCTGAACCGCCTGGAGTGTCTTAGGAGAGATTATGGGTCACATGGAGGGTCTTTTAGGAGAAATCATGGCCTACATGGAGGGTGTCTTAAGAGATCAGGTTCCACATGAAAGATGTTTTGAAAGAGATCAGGCCACATCAAGAGTGTCTTAAGAGATATCCATTGGCCACATGGAGTGTCTTGAGAGAGATCTTAGGCCACATGGAGCGTGCTTTAAGAGAGATCATGAGCCACATGGAGTATTTAGGAGAGATTATAGGCCACTTGGAGTCATTTGGGAAAGATCATGGGCCACATGGAGTCGTGGGCATCATCGCGGGCGGCTTCAACATCTACTTCCCGATGCTGGTGGTGCTGCTGTGCCTGGCCACGCACCTGTCGCTGGGCAGCCGCCTGCTGACGGCGTGCGGCTTCCAGCAGTTCGTGGGCGACGACGACCTCACCACCGACCTGGTGGACGAGGGCCGCGAGATCGTCAAGCGAGGTGGGTGGAGCTGATGGGGCTTTGTTTTTCAGAGATAAGAGTGTGTTTGTGACTTATTGCGAAAAGTTCGGCAGCGTTTCAAAATAGAACACTGTCAAGCAACAGTGGTGGAAATAATGGTCTTTTGGGGAGATCATAAGCTACATGGAGGGTCTTTTAGGAGAGATCACGGGCCACATTCGAGTCTTTTAGGAGAGATTGTGGGCCACATGGGGAGTCTTTTAAGAGAGATTGTGGGCCACATGGGGAGTCTTAAGAGAGATTGTGGGCCACATGGGGAGTCTTTTAAGAGAGATCGTGGGCCACATGGAAAGGCTTTTAGGAGAAATTGTGGGCCACATGGGGTCTTTTAAGAGAGATCGTAGGCCACATGGAGTCTTTTAAGAGAGATTATGGGCCACATGGAGTCTTTTAAAAGAGATTATGGGCCACATGGAGTCATTTAGAAGATATTATGGATCACATGGAGTCATTTGGGAAAGATCATGGGCCACATGGAGTGCTGAGCATCATCGCGGGCGGCTTCAACATCTACTTCCCGATGCTGGTGGTGCTGCTGTGCCTGGCCACGCACCTGTCGCTGGGCAGCCGCCTGCTGACGGCGTGCGGCTTCCAGCAGTTCGTGGGCGACGACGACCTCACCACCGACCTGGTGGACGAGGGCCGCGAGATCGTCAAGCGAGGTGGGTGGAGATGGTGGTGCTTTGTTTTTAGTGTTTGGGACTTGATTGCGAAAAGCTGAGATTAAATAGCGCTTTAAAATAGAAGACTGTCAAGCAACATGGCGCACATGAAGAGTGTCTTAGAATAGATCATGGAACACATGTATAGTGTTTTGGAAGAGTTCATGGGCCTTGGAAGAGATCATGGGACACATGGAGGGTGAATCAAGAGAGATCATGAGCCACATGGAGCGTTTCATAGGAGAGTTCATGGCCAACATGGAGGGTGCTCAAAAAGTAAAAGTGCAGCACAGACACTAGAAAGAACAAACTTTAAAAGGAAAAGGACAGAAATATGTTTAAGAAAAATACACAAACACAGCGCGAGTTATTTAAGTGTTTGATATTGTGAAATAGAAGTCATGGAGCCGACTAAAACCAAATCTCAACCAGGTATCTAACTCGGAGATTACCTAAATAAAATATTAGGTACACTTTATTCACTCAATTAGGTATCCCATTATTTATTTATTGCTGCAACATTCAAATAAATTTTTACAGAAAAGCGCAAGCGCCAACGGGCCGAGGAATCGCTGACGCGTCGTCGCGACTACAACAACAGATTCTCCAACTACCGCGCCGCCCGCGACGATAGTGGAGGTAACACGACTGCATATTACTTATATTTGAAAGTGAATGCTAAATCGGTGATGGAAGTTTGTGTTTCTTGACTATACATTCATCTTCGGCCAGTAATCGTGAAGTTGGACTGGCCATGGTGATTTGTCCCTATTCATTAATATTTTTGCACAATAAAGTAAATGTAGGGCAGCGGAGATAAAATGTTTGTAGATGTTGTTGATTATTTATTTATTTATTATTCATTATTGAGCAATTACATATTTGATCCAAATAGCGTCCTAAATCCTTTTTAGGTTTGTCTAGACACTATTGTTCTCTATACAAAGGCCGTGTTTCACTAATTAAGTTTATTGCCAGGTCTGCACAGTTTAAAATAATACACACAATCACAAGTGTAATGGCCGGAGTACGAAACGCTACTGGGCGCGATGGCGCTCAAATACATACGTCACAAGACCGAACGAATGAAAGAATGAATGAATTTTAGTGTTGGAACCCAACAGTAAATGAACTTTGAAAAGTATTGCAACTGATAGTTGCTACCAATATTTTCTCCTTTTGGCTGTAAGAAGTCTAAGAAAAGATTTCCGGAGTATTAATCACTTTACCGTTAGTGGCTGAATTGTTGCCACCATATTTTGAACTTTATTGAGATGATGACAAGGTTTAAAATCAATTAAAAGTATTTTTCTCTATACCAGTTAAAGGGTTAAGTCTATTTAGTAGAAAGATGCCCATGCCAATATGAATAACGAATATTTGAATGAAGTGCGTAAGGGTATACATACATGGTTAAAATCAAATACAAAAAGAGTTCTTTTGTTATTTCTCAATACGCCATTTTTTAATTTGAAAGAAAGAAAAAATGTTTATTCAGTATTTTATTTCATTTCTTTATCCATCAAAATCACACAGCACTTTTCACCTAACCCTTCTTCACACCCACCAACTAACACTGTGACTAAACTTTCGCACGTATGCTATCAGTTATTGTGCATGTCTGTCACGTTGCAGCCCACACCGGGCTCCTAAATGACGTCGACACAGACTATTACGTCAGCCCGAGCCCCGACCGAGTGCAGGAAGCCTCCGGCTACCAACGGGCTGAGGTTCCTTACAACAGATCCGATCTGACATTGGAGGATGAGATAGACAAAAGATTCGGGAAAAGCACGCAATCCAGCCGGTCGGAGTTCGACGACCCGAGGGACAAGATGACGATACCGCCAAGAGGACTGTTCGATGATGTGTAAGTGTCAAGTTATACTCCCGTTCTGTACCTTGCTTTGAATGAGGGCTATCGTTTTAGCGCTCACCAGTTAGCGCCACTGTAGAGTAAGGTCCTGTCACTTGCTAGTAGCGAAGACAGTGGCACCAACTGGTGAGCGCGAAAGTAGTAGGAGGACTATCGTATTTGCACTCATCAAGATGGCGCCACTGTAGAGTAATGTCCTGTCAATCGCCAGGGGTGCCAACTGTTAAGTATAAAAACGATAGCCCTCATTGGGTAGGACACTATTGTAAATGTTCGAAAGATGATGTCAAAAATTGTACTGTTTTTTTAATTCATGGTCTAAAGATAGACTAAATATTATTGGAGCACCCGTTCTGTACTGCTCGCTCACTTTAGATTGGGTAGGACATCACTACTCAGAAAGGGTTACACTTGTAGATGTTCGAAAGATAACGACAAAATCTTGCTGGGATGTGACGTCACATTTAATTGTACACGGTCTGAAGATGGGCTGTATTTAGTCGAGCACCACTCATCGACTTGCTCGAATATAAATATAATATAATTTGTTATATTATCTTTGCATATTTACAAGATCGGGAGTAGATATAAGGTTACATCGATCTACTTTGTAGATATGCCATCGGTATATTGTAGATACACCTACCTTAATTTGACGGGTCAGTTGTATACATAGTTTCGCCGGTAATTTACAAATTCTGGCTTAATTAGCTTATTTATAACAAAGCCATCTATAATGTAGATCCTAGATAACCAGTTTTGTAATTTTATAGGACGAATACGCCTTAACGTAACTTATTGTCTTCAAAGATATATCTTTAAATGAACACATAACGTATAAAACTCAAGAGTAATTAACAGAGGCGCGGATAAAGGCTAGTAATTGATTGATTGTTATAATTAGCGTATAATATAAATGGACTTTCAATAAAATACGACTAGATTTACGTCTTATAACGTGTTTCGTTTCGTTTAATGATAATATAATATTGTACCCAAAATTTTTTGACTTATTTTGTCAATTAGAAAACAAAAAGCCTATTGCAGAAAGAAAAAGTAAATTTCATACGTTAAAATCGACATGCAGTGGTTTGGTACTACGTTACGTCCGTTTGCCTCCTGTCACATAAAAAAAACGTCTGAAGAAGTATAACTATTTGTAATTATAGTTGTTTACTCAATGGATTTCTTGAGCCTTTCCTTGAACCACATTTTGAAGGATTCGGATCGGACGTATTGCGAAACCGCTCTTAAATTTTACTGGAAATTCATATGAAATTACGTCTTAATTTCGCTGGTTTGGTTTACTGCACACAGATGCGAATTATTTTGCTTCTAACAATCGCTCTACGAGTATGTGATGTGTATTATGTACAAAGTTTTGCTTTTCATGTTATTAAATTTACTATTTAACTTATAGCCTTAATATAATACACAGTATGTAAATAAGTTATATATTTTGTGTAATGGGTTTCTATCCTATTTTATAACTCGATTAACACCAACTTGGTCTAAACTAACGCAATTCGTCCCGATGAATATGCTAATTTATTATCGTTTTAAGTATTCTACAAGTAAAAACTAGTTGCAATTTTTATGCATAGATGTGACTTTAAATGTATTATATTTAAGTAGCACTAATTCGTGCCTTTGGTTTCTACACTGAAAAAATTGGCTTTATTTCAAAATAAATTCATCTAATGTGATTGGTTGATGAATGTTTAAATGCGTAATATGATAGTTATTATGGGCATTTTATGAGAAAAGGCAGACAGAAACTGTTATTAAAAGATATATCACGCCATGAATGGGAGTGGCAGCTGAAAACCTTACCCTGAAGAGTCAAGGACATTTTGATCATCTTTTTAACGTGCAAGTTTGCGTTTACAACTCTGACTAATCACAATCGCTTAACTTTATCGGTGTCAAGAAAACTGAAGGTAACTAGCATAGGAATCATTGTACAGAATTAGCAAATTATAATTTATTTAGTTAATTAGTTAATACTGTCGTGAAGAATTTATGTTAGAATTATGTATTTATAATCATTTAGCTTTGTCAGTGTCGAGCGAGATTACTTGTAAATAAGATGTAATTTTATTTTATTACTAAACTCTTATACAATTAAATATTATACAGTAACGATAAATAAATTAACCATGAGTATTTCTCTGAATCCTTTCTTTTATATCGCGGTCGCTTTTCATTTCTAATCTCGATCGATGTACTTGTTGCAATATTGTTTTCATTCCATAGATTTATTTGATGCAACCGCATTAAACACAAATGTGATAGTTACATATGTACGTTTATTTTATTTTATTACCCTTCCTTAATTGTGATAATATAATCTTTATATCAGATAGTCAATAAATTAAACAACTGTTTTTTTTTAAATAAAAAAACTTACGGTTCTTCAAAAACGTTTAAATAGACTTGAAAAGAAAAGATTGATTAATTATTACAGCTCATTTCACACGATATTTCAAAATAAATAGCAAATATTTTTTTATTTAAGATCATTTTATTCCACAACACTGTCAATAACTTAACATTTCATTGTGCTATTTATTTAAAGTGAACCTTAATGTTATCTACTTTGGTTCTGATTTCGTGTGACGAATCCTTTGATAAGTCTTGAGCATAGGTTTGGTAGATACTTCTCAGTTTATTTAGTTCATCTGCTTTGTTCATTTCTGTAATTAAAAAAGGAAAATTAGATTTTTATTGACACCTAAAAAATATACAAGAACTAAACAAATATTCAATTAAGGGTTTACCTTTTAACTTTTTGATGAGAATTTCCATTATATTTAACGCGTCTCGCCTGTGCCTCACTTGGTTGCTGTTTTCTGTTGAAGAAAAATAAATTGGTAAGTATTAGTGACGTATAGGTTACACATCGGTAAGTTGGCAAGGACTCTTCATAGTACCTACGTCAGCACTAAACATATATGACATCTATGACAGCGGGCACTTGCAGTGTGACGTGACTTTTTACACGCGATAGCCGCGAGCATAGCCAGTTGGGACTGATTAAGAGCCGGGTACCTACGTCACCGGTGGCCACTCGCTGCGTGACGTTACGTTTTTTGACGTCCCAAACATGACAGAGGCAATACAATGAGTCTTTTCCCTGCTTTACTATTCAAAGATAGCTAGACTACTCACTGAGCGTGTAGTCTATGACAGCGGACACTTGCTGCGTGGCGTGGGCGACGGCGGCGTCGCGTGCGCTGGCGGCGGCGTTGTCGGTATCCATGGGCTCGCCCGCGCTGCCCAGTACAGCCAGACGCTCTAGTACTCTCGCTATAGACGCTAGTGCGGCGCTATTGACGCTAGTGTGGCGCTAGTATAGCGCTATAGACGCTATTTCGGCGCTATAGACGCTAGTATAGCCAGTTGTTGAGCTAGATGCATGACAGAGTCCTCACTGAGTGTCCATGGGCTCGTCCGCGGTGGTTAATAGAGCTAGACGCACTAATACTCGCGCTATAGACGCTCCAACACTCGCGCTATAGACGCTAGAATGATCCGTCGAGCTAGCTACGTCACAGGGTACTTACTGAGCGTGTAGTCGATGACAGCGGAGACTTGCTGCGTAGCATGGGCGACGGCGGCGTCGCGCGCGGTGGCGGCCGCGTTGTCGGTATCCATGGGCTCGCCCGCGCTGCCTAATACCGCCATGCGCTCTAACACTCGCGCTATAGACGCTCCAACACTCGCGCTATAGACGCTAGAATGATCTGTCGAGCTAGCTACGTCACAGGGTAATTACTGAGCGTGTAGTCTATGACAGCGGACACTTGCTGCGTGGCGTGGGCGACGGCGGCGTCGTGCGTGGTGGCGGCCGCGTTGTCGGTATCCATGGGCTCGCCCGCACTGCCTAGTACAGCCAGACGCTCTAACACTCGCGCTATAGACGCTAGTATGGCGCTATATACGCTAGTGCGGCGCTATAGACGCTAGTATGGCCAGTTGTTGAGCTAGATGCATGACAGGGTCCTCAATGAATGTCCATGGGCTCGCCCGCGCTGGTTAATAGAGCTAGATGCTCCATACACGCGCTATAGACGCTAGTATGACCAGTTGTTGCAGTTATTGAGCTAGCCACGTCACACAGTACTCGATGTGTAATCTATGCCGGCGGCCGCGTTGTCGGTGTCTATGGGCTCGCCCGCGCTACCTTATATCGAAGACGCTCCACTTTCGCTATAGACGCTAGTATGGCCAGTTGTTGAGTTAGCTACGTCACAGGGTACTCACTGAGCGTGTAGTCTATGACAGCGGCTACTTGCTGCGTGGCGTGGGCGACGGCGGCGTCGCGCGCGGTTGCGGCCGCGTTGTCGGTATCCATGGGCTCGCCCGCGCTGCCTAATACCGCCAGGCGCTCTAATACACGAGCGATGGACGCTAGTATAGCCAGTTGCGTCGATCGAGAACTGGTGGAATAAGACTTGGCGCAGTGCTCGAAGAAGACGTCTTGGTATTTTTCTGAAAACAAAAAAAAAAGTGCTGCGAGGATTCTGAATAAAAATAGCTCAACTTCTACCTAGATTTCGGAAAGCTGAGTATCAATTGACTGACAAATATTGCTTCGAACGAGAACAAAACAAACTGATAACTCTTTTATAATGCGAACAGCTAGGGACTGGAATTCGCTGCCTGCTGCAGTCTTTCCCGAACACTATAATCCCGGCAAATATGTACCATCCTACACTGCATCCCAATAACCAGGAGCGATTATGGTCATATACCTGCCCTGTTATACATAAAAAAACTGGTTTTAAGAACTCGAAATTTTTCAAATATGTATCTTGGAATTAGTGATTCTAAAGCCCGGTCTGTGAGCACGTAGAATTTTGTCCAATGACCCCAAGCTTCCCATCCCTTATCGACTGTGCGACGGGCGCCCGCAGTGAGTGTGCGAGCGCGACAGCAATATAATTACGCGCGAGCGACATCCTTATCGCTCGGGTAGCCTGGGGTCATTGGACAAAATTCTACGTGCTCGCAGACCAGACTATACTCAATTCTCATGACAAATACCTTGCGTGTCCGGGTCCTTAGGCCACGCCTTGCCCAGCAGTTCGTAGGCGGCCTCCTTGAGCGCAGTCAGTTGTTCCCTCCTCTGGCGCGCGCCCTCGTTGTCTTCTTCGTCCGACTCTTTGCCCACTGACGATTCATCCTGCATAATAACAATAATATGTAATTTAGATGACATTATGACAAGTCTCAAATCAAGTCCCGAAGCAACATTGTAGCAGTCATGAAAATAATTCCGATATTATAATATTTTCAATTTTCTGTTATTTTTATCAATGAGTCCAACTTTTCAACAAAAAAAAACTTAATCAGATAGCAACGTGTAAAGGCCGGGCCACATTTGGCGCTGCGCGCAGCGGGACAAAGCAGCAAATTGCTCTTTCATACGTTTTGTATGGTGCGTGTCACATTAGGACGACGTTGCAGCGAGCGTGTCGTTGCATAGTGACGCGTAGCGCCACGCCTCAAATGCCTCCCAAACTTAAGCCGATTGTGCCGCACCCTCTCAGAACTTTAGTACAATAAAAGTACCCACCTTAGACAGTATGACCTTCACGATCTCGTAGACCTGGTTGAACCGGTCGCAGCTGGTGGCGGCGAGCGCTTGCCCCAGCGCGGTGATGGCGTGCTTCTTGTAGCCCATGTCTTGCTTGCGGCTCTCCACAAGAACCAACCTTAAGGCGATAGTGCCGTGCCATCTACTTTAGTACCCACCTTAGACAGTATGACCTTCACGATCTCGTAGACCTGGTTGAACCGGTCGCAGCTGGTGGCGGCGAGCGCTTGCCCCAGCGCGGTGATGGCGTGCTTCTTGTAGCCCATGTCTTGCTTGCGGCTTTCGACAAGAAGCGCGCTCACCACATCGCTTGCAAGCGTTGGAGATACTGGGGATTCGCCTTCTTTTACTCTGTGAAATAATGAAAATAAAAGGAATTCATGTCTTTGTAATTCGTATAAACATCCACAAAAGATTACAAAAATCTGAACTTTATGTTGGAAAGTTAGAAACTTTTTGGTTAAACGCAAGCATATTTGAATTTGGCACTCTGCTGTCAATGTAAGGCTTCCAGACTTCTGGATCAATCACTCGATCTCATGTAGTCTCTGTGTGCTGTATGTTCTAAAATAAATCCGTGGTCATCTTCGTGGTCTTTTCCTTCTTACGATCCAACTCCAACAGTTTAGTAGTCCCGTGAAAAAGTTAAACTAACTATGTAATCAGCTCAACGTAGTAGATGATAATTTGTCCCATCCACCACCTTGTTAGGCAATGTAGTCGGCTCTAACGTGTTAGTTGAAACATTTTTTTCCCAACTGCCACGCTAACCTGGCATGGCAACGTGGTGGTGGAGACCTATTCCTTCCAGTTGTAATAAATGTATCTGCTGTCAAATGTCAACTGTACCAGACTGGTCAACATCCATCCACCCTCATAATATTTGGACTTTTATAGTAAATTAAATAACAAATAAGATTTTGTGTTGCTAAATACAAACATAAACATCAACTCACGCGCAGAGCTCAGCCAGAGCTTCGATGACGTGTTGCTTCCCGTCAAAGGTCTTGCCGTGGACGGCGGCCAGCAGTGCTCGGATCAGCTGCTCTCGCTGATCTCCTAATCCAGTAGATAGTTCCTTGCACACCGTCTTTATGGAGTTCGCCGCCTAGGGATTTAAATCAACAGTCATATTTATTTATGCTAACTTTTGCCCGCGGCTTTACCCGCGTGAAATTTTGTTGGCACATATCGTCATAAATGGTAGCCTATAATGTTATTCTGGGCTATAAACAATAATACTTTAAAATTTCAAAATTCATTCAGTACTTGTTGCAAACTTTCGCATTTATAATATTAGTAGGATATTAGGATTATTCTTCTGATAAAAAGCTACTCTCAAAGAAACTTTCCTTGGCTGCCAAAATGTTGATCAACAAGACTAGAGTGATGGAGACAAGAGCTAGGATTAGTCCTGTTACGACTCCGGGAGCTTTCTGCCAAGTTCTGTGATGTGAAAGTAGGCGGATCAATTTTGCCGATGTTTGCCCGTACCACGCAGAATAATCGAAAAAAAATTTAAATCTATAATATCTTATCGTGGATTTCATAACTGGCAGGAAAAACAAGCAGCTCTCTTAACTCAAGTAATAAAGGGTAAATTTTCAAATTACTGCAAGTTGGCGTATATAAAGCACATCACCTGTATCTTCTTAGTCCAGCTGCTGGAATTAAGGGCTTGCTCGATTTCAGCGCGGATGGCAGGCAGGTGCTGCCGGATGCCCGACTCGCGCGCGGGACTGATATCAGTCCAGATCTCCTCGAACATCTCTACTGTTGATGACTCTGGTAAAATAAGTATCGTTTTAGATTCCTTGTTTATCGTTTGGTTATTAACTGAGGTTACAACAACCCTATTGGGACATAATAAATCGCTAATTTGAACAGATAATCCCCACGCGCTGCTAACCTGGATTGCTTTGAATGGGAGTTTGTATTAAGACTTGTAGTACGGTCTCAATTCGTCGTCGGTCATACATGTCGAGTACACTACCAGGCAGTGACGCGACATGACATTGTGAACAACACATCTTTATGAAAATATAGTTCATCTCGTATTACTTAGCATTCTGAGTTATATTTAAAATATTCACTTAATAATCCCAATTTTTGGACACAAAAAATTTAAACATACATTCAAGACTTTCAAACTTTAAACTTTACATCGTTTTGGAACTACAGCAATCACTTTTCAAATAAAATAATATTTTTATAATCATCGCCTGTTTTAGCGTTAGAAATTTTAATGTTATTCTCTTACCGTCATCTTTAGGCCCATGCATAGCCAAGAACACCATCGGCGCAAGAACGTTCTCGTTGTCTTTGATGTGCTCTATCTTGGCTTTGGCCACAGACTTGAGCACGAGCGCCACGGCTGACCGCGACATGTCATCCTCCCGCGTCTCGTATAGGCTAACTAGCTTCTTCATCAGCTTTTCTATTGATTGTGGCTGAGGGACGGTTGAAATAATAAAGATCAGTTTACTGCACAGACGACGGCACATCAACCATCTTATGTAGTGGTAGTAAAAAAGTGATATTTTGCATCAATAATGTTATGGTGAAAGATTTCTTCCAAAAATCAGTAGCAGCTACTTTTTTTCTTGAATTGAAAGGTAAGATAAAGATATGAATATAATTAAATTATAGCTTCGACACTTATCATTATTTCAAATCACAATTATTCACACCTAATACAGATATTGGATTGATTAATCGATAATAACCGACAATATGACTAGTTAAATTCCTATACTACTCTAGCTTTTACTGACCTTAGCGTATGCCGAGACCTGCCCCAAAGCCTCCGAGTAGTTTTTCCTCACAGTTGAATTCCTATCAAAGGTTCCATTCAGCAAGTTGGACATGATCTTCCCAGCCACCGGCTCCAACTCGGCCCGTAGATAGTGACCCGATAGCACGATGAAATGACAACACGCTACTTTGGTGCCCAGTTGTGGGGATTTGGTAAGTTCGAGAACGCTGGGCAACATCTCTTTCATTACTTCTATGTCGATGTAGGGCATGCACTGTAAAATAAGTGCCATTTATCAACATCAATGCGACAAAAGATAGAGGCAAAGTAACGTCCCCTGAGGTACACCATTAGAAATGTATCTCAGTTTGCAAATATGTATAGCCCTTAAACTTAAGTTATTAGTTGTTAAGTTCGGTTAATACTAGATTCAAATGAATTTGTTACAAAACTTAGTAGGAAATAGCAAAATATAAATACATTACTGTTGAACAACATTATCAAAAGCTTCAGTAAAATCTTAAAACATACCTTTACAACTGTGTCAGTAGTGTAATGGTGTTTGGCAGCATTAGCCCTCATATCATCCAGCAGTTCTCTGGTTCCGCTATCAGTCGCCAGTGCCGTACTTAAGTACGATAACTTAGCAGATTCTAGATCTCCAGCCGCACCCACCAATGCTGGGATCAACTTTGGAAGGAAAGGTTTGAGGCTCGCACCAGCTGCCGACACTAACTTTGATACTGTTTGTAAGCTGAAAAAAATATTAGAGAACATTTTAAACTATTCTACAATTCAACATTATTCTTCTTCTTGTCGTATCGACAACAAACCTACACAGTGTCAGCCCAAAACTCCGCTTGAAGGCATGGAAGTTGCTAATCAAATGTGAGGATGCTTTACTCACCTAACACTTCTTACTTCTTTTACAAGATTAGTAATACCGTTCTCCAATAATACTGGCAGGATAACAGACACGATCTCTTTACCATCTTTTCCTTGGTTCGTATCTGACGCTCGGATGCATAGCTACAAAAGTGAGGATAGAAATTGAATGTCATTACAACTAAGACTTCCTTGTATGCTCATATGAATAAACACTCATAGTAATGAAATAAAAAATAACCTCTTACCTTGGATAGCACGTTTGCAGTAGTAGTAGCAGCTTGCCTCGTGCCTTCATGAACATCATCCATGACACGGAATAGCTGAGCCCATATCGTGGGCAACTGGCTCAAGGAATCATGTAGACTCTGGGCACCACTGCACAAATTAAATAAAACCAATACAGTAAATAATACATAAATAAAATCGTAATAAGTAGTTTGATAATTACCGTAATAAATCGGCGAGAGCATTGCAGCAAGACATTCTAACACGCCATTGGTTGGACGTCAGGTTTGCAACCAAATCATCCAGAATTTCTTTATGATACTTGTGCACCTATAAAAAATGTCTATATCATATATCCGTAGACAATTCAATGGCGTATGCGTATACGCAATTTACGATAATATAACGATAAACGAATAATACCCACCTTCATGTAATTTTAAATTGTCCCATAAAATTGGAACTCCAACTTCAAAGGGAGCGGTAGTATCTGATATGTATTTTGATACATAAGCAGTCTTTATCAACAACAGTACATACTAGCTAAATATCACAAAAACAAAAAACATACTCACGGTAGCCTGCGTGTTAGGCACAATAGCGTGCCATATACTGGCCATAGAATTCTGAATACGAGGCGTCGGATCAAATCTGTACCTATACAGCCTTGGGACTATCTTAGGTAGATGTTCTGATAGTTGCGCCCCCGCTTGTAGGGCTATGGAGTGGAAACCGAAGGCTGCACCTAGAATATAAATTGAAAAGTAGACCGTTAGTTAGTTGTTTTTGGACCTTAACAACACAAAGTTCAGAATAATGTGGTCACTATATTCCTTGCCAATGACTGGTTGAGGGTAATGAATGTGATCATCAAAGATGTTAAAAGATGAGGTGGTAAATTACTTACCCTTTTTGGAATTCCACACAGAATTGTGGTGAGCAAGATGCATGAACTTGTACAACAGATCTGGCTGATTCAAGTCAGATGCCAGAGAACATAATTCCTTGTACGTGGACAGGTTTCCTCTGAAACAATACAATACCATTTTATCTATTCTTCTATCTTACTTTTAGCATACGTGTAAACTTTCATCGCATCCCCAAACAGAATAGTATTTATTTATAGATTTTCTGTGATTAAACCTCTCTTTGGTTTAAACGACAACACTTTTTTTTTTAAATCAATAAACATTGTTTTTCCAACGTAAGATTCAAACAACATGTAATACCAATCGACATTTACCTAATCTATAATTTGCATGCTAACTGACATTGGCTAAATAGGACTGCACTTTTATAAAATACCATCCACCACTGATGTATTTACCCTATTTATAAGCAAATAAAGAATTTGAATTTGAATGTTTCTATTTTTGACATTCCAAAACAATTCGTAACTCACTCTAGAGAACTCAATGAGCACGGAAACGTTATGCTACTCATATCTACGTCAAAATTTGTCCCTCTATGCAGCGGGACAGCACATTAAACTACACATGTAGCATCTAATGTATTCGTAATAAGAGCTGTTTTACTACAAAATTGTAGTGCTGTCATCTGTACTACGTTGAAAAATAAAGTTTGTTACTATTTTAGATTTTACTCATACACTTACCCAGTAGGAGCCTTCCCCAGCTGTCCCTCTTCAAATATCTTGGTATCTTCAGTGACCTGCGCGACGGACCGCTTGCCGCTAGTCAGCTGTTCGATTATTTGCCCCACCAGAGCTTGCTTCTGGCTTTCGTCCGAATTCTGGTACACCAGACTGAGGCCTTTGCTTGCTACGTCTTGGACGATTTCTGTAACAAAAATGAAAATAGTTTTTTGTAGAACGATAGTTGTGTTTGTTTCGTTTGAAACCCACTGCATGTATATTTTCAGTAGCATTACAGTATTGGACAACAAATTGGTTGTTCTCATTAAGGGCCAAATCACCATGGTATTGGTTAATTGGTCTGAATATACCAACGCCAAATCACGCTTTATCCGTTTTCTTAAAAGGATTAAAGACGGATCATATGAAGGACAGAAGTAATAAGAAAAGATTTGGAGCGATTGCTGTGCTTTACAAAATAAAAATGGCTAAATACATTATCTAACGAATGTTTAGCACAAGAAAATGCCTTTTATTGAACATTTAGGACGTAAAATAAACTTACCGCTATTTTCCGAAAGGTAATCCATGAACACATCTTGGAGATTTTGCAATTTACTCTTGATCGGTTCGCGTTCAGGGCAGTTCTTGAGTAATGCCAGCAGCCATATGCTTGTCGCCTAAAAGATATAAAAACCAACTTATGTATTTCAAAAATACATTAAAAAATGTCTACTATAAAAACCGTACATAGAGTTCTGCAAAATTGTAATAGAAGTAAACAAATTAGAGCTGGCAATCTTTATACAGTTTACCTCATTCTGGTGATATTTTTTTACCTGTCTTGAATGCGGATGAGGATGTCTGCCGAGCTTGAACAGTTCTTGCAGCAGCCACTCCAGTAATTCGTCGTTTTCTTTTAGAGCTACTGCGTCTCTTATTTTGGCTTTACCCTAAAAAAAATATCAATAACTTTATTTTGAAACCGTGAAATGTAATGGGATAATTCTCACTTCTCTTTCTAACTTAAGTTAGCAGCACCTTTGAGACCACCACATAAAGTATCATCCGTGACACATTCCATCGTGACAAAAAGAGATAGAGAGAAAGAAAAGCTCTGATAAAAAAACTTGAGACAAATATTTTATGTTACCTCTTTTGGTAATTCCGTCCACAGATCTCGGTTTTCATTCGAGTTAACGCCTTCAATGCAAAGAACCAACGACTCACCAATTTGCAAATGAATTTCGAATTCTTTACTCTGAAATAAACAAATCATGGATTAATTTCGTACATTAATGTCTGTAATATCTGTTGCAATCACTTTTGAAACTAAATAATAATATACTCACATCTTTAGCCATCTGCAGGAATCCCATCACGATCTGCTTAGCAAACGCCAGCCTCTCTCCACAGCACAATAAACCTAACGTATACAGCGACCTCTCCTTGACTTTTGAGGGTAGTTTCGCATTGCCCACAATCTTGAACAGGCGTTCAGCGACTGTGAACTTTGTCACCTCATCGGTAGAGTCTACATTTGTGTCGCTCTTGTTGATGTTGAAAGGGTTTTCGGTGAGTAAGGAAGCGGATTGTTTTTCTGTCGTATTCGGGAGCGGTAGCCCTGAGCAACGGGCTAGTAAGGAGACCGCAGAACAAGACGTGGTGACCAGCAGTGTTTGTGGACTGATGAGTAAGTTAGCTGAAAAGGCGACATTATATGAGGCACATGTTGATGCATAAAACACTACGCGGCTATTTCATAGCTGTAATAATAGCATCTGCGACACAGTCCTTGACTAATGCAGTTGCTGACGCAACAATGTTTGTGCATGTAAGTGTTTTTGTTGCCAATAAAGATTTTTTTTAAATGTCGCTGGCTTTGGGCCAAAGAGGCGTATAAAAATGGTGGTATTGTAAAATAGGCATTATGTGGCCAGCTATAGAAATGCATTAGCAAAACCTACTCTCGTTTTGTGTACACTCCGCTTTAGTTGGAACACCACAATGTATTATTTATAAATACACTTACCTAACACAACCACTCCTTCTTTGAACGGCTCCCAGTTAACAGCGTTGAATCCTTTCCCCCCAAACTTGCCCCTTTTCGCCAAAACGATACACCTCTCACACATATGCGCAAACGCACACAGATACCCGCACTGCGTCTCAAGATTCTTATTATTCTTGCCCTGTTCAACGAACTCTTTTATCTCTTTCTCTATAGCAGCTTTCTCGCTTGTGTTCACTGTGATGATGGCATATATGACTGCTGATGTTTCTCTGATGTCTTCCTTTGTACTCGTGGTGAATAGGTTTTTAAGGAATGGGAGGAGACTGGTGTATTTTGAAGCGATCTTTTCGGGCACGCAGCCGACGATGTCAAGGAAACATGTTAGCGGCATCACGTCTAGGAAAAAAATAATATTCAGTACAATTTCATGAGTAAAATTCAGTTATAAAAATTTTGAACAATATTAGCACTTTGTAAATAGTGTTGATATGCAACTTTTTTTTTTGTTGAATAATAAAATAATGTTTAGTGTTGCCGATCGATAGTCGACTATCGATAGTCTATCGATAGTCTATCGATAGTCAAACTATCGCAAGACTATCGATTGGCCTATCGATAGTATCGATACTGTCGATACTATCGATACTATCGATAGCTCAAAACGAGGCAATACTATTGAATATGTGCAATACTATCGATACTATCGATAGTATTGTTGCTCGTGAAGAATAAACTATCGATGGTATCGATACTATCGATAGTATTGTCGCTTTTAAATAAAAAACTATCAATACTATCGATACTATCGATACTATCGATTGTTCTAGACTATCGATAGTTTGGCAATTTACAATAGTATCGTTTACAATATTTGGGTATAATAGTCAATAGCCACAACAAAAGGGTTATTGGAATACTTGAATTATTTCATATAGTTAACCATAACATTTAATTATATGTTTCCAAAATTGGCAATACATTTTATTTGCCGTACTTAACTAATGCAGGTAGTTTTAAATACAAGTGAGATTATTATTGTTAGTTATTTGTTTAGTTGGTAATACAAGCGAAACATTTTAAATATTGTAAAAATGAATTTAAACATACCCAATACTATTGCAAATTTACAGACTATCGATAGTCTAGAACAATCGATAGTATCGATACTATCGATAGTATCGATAGCTTTTTATTCAAAAGCGACAATACTATCGATAGTATCGATACTATCGATAGTTTATTCTTCACGAGCAACAATACTATCGATAGTATCGATAGTATTGCACATATTCAATAGTATTGCCTCGTTTTGAGCTATCGATAGTATCGATAGTATCGACAGTATCGATACTATCGATAGGCCTATCGATGGAGAAGGCTTTTTCGAATGAAAACTATCGATAGTTTTACTATCGATAGTTCGGCAACACTAATAATGTTGCATGGTAGCACTAAAATATGTAGTGTACTTCTATTTTTGGGTAGACACAATGTAGATCTCTCGGCTCGGCTTCCCACGAATACAAGTGCGTTACCAGAAAAAAAAAACTATTTTAGTGTTGTGCAACAAATATAATATAAATTAATAGTCCCATTAACCCCTCGTGGTAAGCAAAATAAATGCTTGTGACGAGTGGGTTCACCACAAAAGTCAAGCGGCAACAGGAATCGAACCCATATGTCACGATCACGACACGAGTCGGCCAGTCTGACACCTTCAAAACCAAATTGAAAAATAATACAACAGCCTACAATTACCCGGACTAGCATTGAGCATCGAAGTGATCATTGTCAAGTATCGTTCCAACACCTCCGTTTCCAGTAGGTTCTCGTAGAAATACTTGGCCAGAAGCGGCGAGGTGGCGTTGGGGTGGTTCGAGCAGTCGTTCAGGTTCGCATCCCGGTTGAGGCACATGCGTAAGTACCTGAGGATCTAAAAAAATATAAAGAAATGTTGCATTTATGGAGATACTTGGAAAGCGTTAATAAGGGCTCGCAAGATGTGGAAAAAAAACTAATTTAAGGATTTGTCACACTGGATGCAGTCTGCGGCCAGGTCAAAGTAAATGCAGCCCGCATCATGTATTACCTAACACACCGCATACAAGGATGGCAAATCCTTTAAAACTTAACTTTTGCCCACGGCTTCGCCTGGTAGATTTTAGTCATTTTGCATTGCGCGCAGGTCTCAAAAAAGGTTTACAATAGCATAATCATTATACGTTTATGTTTCAATATGACACCTATTAAACTGCCTTCGATGACAAATTTTAGCTTAATGTGCTTTCATTCATCTATACAAATATTTGTTACAGTTTGTAAAATAAACTGTGTTGAGAGGAATTTACTACAACTCACCTCTTGATAAGTCAGCGGGTGAAACTGCAGTACTTGGTTAGCAATCACGAACCGATGCTTAGCATTCGAACCCTTCTTTCTCTTCTGCATTTGGTCCCAAACATAGTTCACCACATCCTTGAACTTCGGCGCTTTGAACTCTGCAACCTCCTGTGTTTTGTCCTTGTCTTTCTTACCGGCCTCTTCGTCGATATTGACGACTGCTGTCTCTTTCTTAGACACGTTGTTCACAACCTCTTCTATTTCGTTGGGGCGTGACGTGCCATATAAACATTTTAGGGCTTCCGTTGAGATTTCATCTTGTCTAAAAAGATAAGGTCATTAACCCTAGAGTGCTCGCGCTATGAGCATTTTGCCGCCCTCGGCAAAAAAATCGAGCTATTTTCTACACGATGCGTTTGTCAAAGTCAAGCGTTTCAGTAGCTGCCTCCCCATACTTCACCTCCATATATTAGAAATTAGAAGAAATTTAGTGCGCAGGTGACCGCGATAGAGAATGATTGTTGAACGTATGTCACGTTTTGCGGCAAATTGCTCACTGCGCGACTACTGACGTAAGTAAAATTTGTGTGTCTGGTTTTTAGTTTAGTTGAAATATTATTTGTTTTCATTGCGTATAATGTTGTTTTGACATTAATTACGTCATAACATTGATAATTACTATAAGTGCTAATATATTTCATGTCGTTTTCGGTAAAATTCACGTAAAATACATAAAATGAAAAAACAAGGAAGAGGGTCGGATTTCGAAGAAGCTGGTGCACTAAAATTAGTAAAAAATGTAAAAGAAAGTTATAGAGAAAGTAAACATAGTCATTACAATATTGATATAGAACAATCAGCGGCAGAATCTGAAGATGATGTGTCAAGGGTGCAATAGCTGTGCAAATTTACTGTGCAATGCACCTTAAATGTACACGTGACAGGACTGTTTTGCTGAAGCACATGTCATAGATGAGGAAAACCTTTAAGTGTGCTAATAAGTTATTTTTTCTTGATGTATGTTGGTAAAAACAATAGTGTTTCTAAGATTTCATTAAGTATTTCCTAACATTTCCAAAATAATTTTTTTTCTTAAAATTCTAACCACAAATATTTAATAAACGTTATTTTCTAATAGTGTATGTTTTATTCTATTATTTTTGACTGATTTTCATATTTTTAAACTATTATTTGACACACAACCGGAATTTTAGTTTGGGCGGCAAAATGCTCATACGCGAGCACTCGCGTTTCACGGAAAGGCGCGACTACTCTAGGGTTAAAAAGTTTGAAAGACACTTTGAATGTAAAATGAAACATTGAGAAGTTGAAATACGCATTTCTATGTGACTAAAAATATATTTTATTGTTTTCATCGGCTATGAAATCAAAAATAATAAAATGTTAGTTGACTTATAAAAGAGTGAGTTTTATAAATTGTAACTCACTTATCTCCACTGGCCAAAAGTAGGAGGTATCGGGACGGCACATAATCTGGCGGGAACACAGCTGCCGAATACCTCGTCGCTATGTAACGCACCATGGACTCTTCACTGTGCATATAGCTGGAAAAAAGGAATAAAAGGAATAAATGATTAGCAGAACATCCACATGCATGTAGTATAATATTTAAAAGTGTATACCTGCAATATAAAGTACGGCCAGAGAGAAGCGATACCAAATGTAAACAAACCCAATGTCATGGGTGAACCCGTCTGACTGCCATATTTTAGCGGGAGAACGAGACATTACGACAAATGCACAAGATGGGAAGAGACAGAATATATCGACCTTTTGTGTCGCTGCTAGTTGGCCGTACTTTACACGTTAATTAGTCATTTTAATTCTGCATTACTAACTGATAGTAGCTACTATTCCGTTTTACAGGCATACATGTATCATTGCCTACAAGCACTCAATCAAACTTTCGATCGTTTACTTTGAAACGTAACTTTATAAATGAGATTTTCTTTCTCTTAGATAAATAATTAAAAACGTAATTTATAAAACAAACTTACTGATCGAGTAGCGCGAACAAAGCCAACGCTTGTGGCTCATCGAAGGGACTAGTTTTCTCTTCGACATCCATTTTTTCGCCTTGCGAAGTGCTGGGACCTTGCTCTGGGGTAGGTTCAACTGCTGCTGACTTCTCTACAATGTTAAAAAGAATTTGCAATGTAGTGTTATGTACTCTTACTTGTCTATCTATGTAGTGCTATGTACTCTTACTCGTTTAACTACTCGTATCTAAATAAATGATTTGAAAAACTAAATAAATCCTATAAAAAACTGTATGAACTATATTGCGTTTATACCTATTGCAAGTATATCAAGATTAATAATTTTTTTTTTTATGTAATTACTCTTGCCTTGTATACCTTAATTTATAATTATGCTGAATAAAGACTTTCTTATTCTTATTCTTATTCTTATTCTTATTAAATTAAACTTTTGTTTGTATGGTTCAAACAATAGTATATATGTAGGCACAATATTCCCATTGCTAAATGTTACATGCTGAATAAAGTAATTCTATTCTGTTCTGTTTATTTCCGTTTAAAGGTAGATTTATATTTCAGACTTGAGTCAAACATACCTTCGGTTCCAATCTTATACGCAACGGCCATCTCAAGTAAAGCGTCTCTGAGAGCTGTTCTCATCTCAGGGGTGGCTTCTGGAATCTTCTTTACCAACTCCTCTAGCAGAGCGAATTGATTGTTTATGCTCTCCGGACATTTCATTGCAAGCCTGCCTGTAATGGGTGGAAAAAGATATCTAAAATGAACTTAAAACATAACTTTATTAGCATCAAACTTAGTGTAAGCACGTTTCATTACCTCTTTCTCTCTTTGTTATAAATTATTAACGTTATGTTGCAAATTACTCAATGCACATCCGAAAATACAAGCAGCACATCAGACTATACAAATTTTGTTGAAAAAATAGCACTTAATACAACTTCATAAGATGCCCAATGTTTAGCTTGATCTACTGTGTCGTCAAAATGTTTATTCTAGAAACTAGACTTAGGGTGTCAAAACATAATCTTGAGTTTTACACAAGCAAGGCATATTGGACCAGCAGTTCCCGAATGGTGGTCCGCGGAACCCTGGGGTTCCGTGGAAAGGCCGCAAGGGTTCCGTAAAAAATATTATCCCACGTTTCGTGACCGACGTTGTTCGCTCGCACCGACTTGTTTACGCACAAGGGAGGGGCAGGGCGTGCGGGCGGAGTAGTACGGGGGTTCCGCTAGGAAAAGTATAATCAATTAGGGTTCCTTGGCAAAAAATAATTGGGAAACCCTGTATTAGACTAAAGATTTTTGTGGCATAATAGCACTTGTTCGTTCGTTTCAGCCAAATGACGTCCACTGCTGGACAAAGGCCTCCCCCAACGATTTCCATAACGACCGATCCTCCGCTGCCCGCATCCAGGCTCTTCCCGCGACCTTCACCAGATCGTCGGTCCACCTAGTGGGAGGCCTGCCCACGCTACGTCTTCCGGCCCGTGCACTTATTACAATCATATAAGATACCACAAGGTTTTTGCTTTATCTGCTTTCGTTTATTTTAGAAACTGAGGACTTTTTAATGGATGGAGCAAGTATTATAGTAGACAATACATACCAAGACACATGTAAGCTTTAGGCTGTTGCTCAACATGTTCTTCTGATCTGATGATCTTCAACAGCCCTTGGAGGAATACTGTTGCCACTTTGCTCAACTGTGTCACATTACCACTAAAAGAAATAAAAAACACCTGGTATTAAACCTGGTTAAAGAATAAAGAACCTTATATCAATGGAAAAGACTTCAAAGTCAACTTACCCGTTAATGACGTTCAATAAATACATCAACGCCAAGTTCCGAAGCCTCGAGTTCGTGTTCGGATCGAATAATGACGAGAATACGACCTGCAGTAGATACAATGAGGATCAGTACTGTTGTAGAAAATGCAATAAAACCAGTATCTACGTTAATCTTTAAGACATAAGAAAGATATATCTTTTTGAATTATCCAAATCGGACCATTACTAACAAAGATATTAAGTAATAAACATAGGCCGTTTTTGCCGCTAAAAGTCAACGTACGCTGGGCCGCGTGACGTCATTATATCCGAATCGAGCGCAGCCGGCGTACTATTGGGATGGAAAATATTTTTTTGCAGCTAAACTATCAGTTTTAGAAAAAAACTTTTAATAACATTTATTCATTAAAATAAAGTAACCCATCGATCAGTAATTTTTAAAAATAAAATTTGTGAAAAATAAGTATCGCTATGTCCAAAGACCACATTTTCATAGGATTCGATGGAAAGCGGAGACGCGGTTGGGGTTAGTGTAACTTTATGATTGTTTGTATTGAACATAATAATACATATACGAGGGGCGGCTGAAAAGTTTTGAGCCTAAGTATCTTCAAGTGTTATTATTGACTCGCACTTTTGGCTAGAAAAAAATATTTTCTATCCACGCAGTACGCCGGCAGCGTTCGGATCGGATATAATGACGTCATCGTCCCCGCGCCGGGCGGTCAGTGAACTTTTTTAGTAATTTGGCCATAACTTCGTCAATTTTTGTCGTAGAACAAAAATTTTTGCACTGTGTATTAAGGATTTCTTAGCCCTATAAATCTGCATTCACAGCTAAAAATCGAAATGATCCTCATTAAACCTTATTTTATCTCAATAAAGTTCAAAGTATGGTGGCAACAATTCAGCTACCAAATAAAGTTTTAAAAATAAACTTTTTTAAAAACAAGCTTTTATTCTGAATTTCGAAAGTTTGTATCGCGCATGGAATTTATTCCTCTTTTTCTCTGTTTGCGCTACAAGCTTTCGAAATTCAGAATAAAAGCTTGTTTTTAAAAAAGTTTATTTTTATTATAATTTTATTTTACACTTTTTAGTTATATCTTAATCTCAGGACCCTGGACGTTATCTAACACTAAAGTGCTCGAAAAGACAAATCCAACGAACCCAAACTCGATGAGTTTCCGCCGTTTTGTTTAGGAGTTCCTATGGCCACCTCCCGACTCCATCATCAGACCAGCTCAATGGTACCATAATATTGCATTGTCATCGGACTTACACATGTATGCAAAATTTCAGCTCAATAGGAAACCGGGAAGTGGGTCAATTTTAAGTTGCAAGATTTGACGACAGACACCAGACATGTGAAAGTAATAAAAAGCTTGTAAAAAGGATTTGATACAAAGTTAATTGAATGAAATCATACCTGAACGCAGTGTGGAAACATGATGGCTGGCCCTGTGGCCTTATTCAGGTACTGTATAAGTTTCAGGCGCAGTCTAGTGCATGCTGGCACCTAAAACCGTGACCGAAAATTAAAAATAAAATAAAAACATGAACACTAGTTTACAGTCCTCTCAACTTAAGCTGAGAATTGCATTTGTGTGAGTGCACACCGATAGTGTAGAGTGGCAATCGGCTTGAAGCGCGGCGCGTCCCGCGCATGGTTTAAACCGGTTTATTTATAGCAAGCGGCCTGAAGCGCGGCGCGTCCGCCACGCACCGCTTCCTTGCCGCTCACATACTTCATTTCACCCCCGGTACTGGTAGCAGATACGTGTAATTTTATGTAATTGTGTTCCAAATATTAGTGAATTTCCTGTACGAAATCCATTAAGCAGCCAAGTGAAAGAAATTTTATGCAAATTGAATACGTGTTTTAAAGGTGTGAACGAAAAGTTTTTAGTCTGTTTTTATTTTGTAATTATATAAAGTTTGTCTTTTTGTTGTATTTTGTAAGGCTGGCTGGACGCCCTCTCTATAAACGGTGCTCGCAGAATATCAGCGTCGAGGTACATCGTGCCTTGGCATATGCTGAGCGAGGACCTGTTTTTATTTATTTATTTATTTAAAATGATGTGTCAAGTATCGTTACATCGGTCCAATTGGTAGCAAGTGTTTTATAGACTTCCTTTTAATAAAACATTAATTTTATTTGTATGTGTTTTACTAACGGTACTTTTGGCGATCACTCACACAAATGCAATTCTCAGCTTAAGTTGATAGGACTGTAATATTCTTTTAGTACCATTAAACAAATTAACATCAAGTTATTTTCAGTTAGTTAGCACAGTCAGCGTCAAATGTTCGTGACACCTAAAATGGCCAAAAAGTTGACAACACAACCTTATTCCAATGAGGGTTTTAGCGATTGAAAAATCCGCTAGATGGCAATACGTAGACGGGAGGTCCAAATGCTGCATGATTGGTTATTTTTGACATGACATTGACAGATATGTCAAAATCCACCAATCATGCAGCATTTGGACCTCCCGTCTACGTATTGCCATCTGGCGGATTTTTCAATCGCGAAAACCCTCATTGTAACAAATACGTGTTACGAACTTTTTGGATACTTTGGGTGTCACGAACTATTTGTATTATTATTTTTACCTTGCGGTCATCTGGGGGCACTTTGAGACCTCCCCAAGTTCCCAAGTATAACGAGTAGAGAGGCGCCACTACAGCTGGCTGCGACCAATCCACGGAACTGAAAAATAAATTGCATTTTTATTGAGAAGATCAAGCGCGAAATACGACTAGCTGCAACCGCAAATAAATTCTGTCATCATAATGTCAGTTAATCAGTTGTAAGCAATTAAGACTCTAAGAACTGTTAATAAAATACTATTTTCTTTACGGCCAAGTGCGTTCTGACGCGCTCCGACGCGCGCCGGTCAATGGGTATGGTCCCTAAGGAGTAAATGTTGTAAAAGAATAAAAATCATCACTACCTGTTGACCCTTATCAGTGGGCTGTTGGCGTGATTAGCGACGCTGAATCGCGAATCCGCAGCAGCGACTATGAGCGCCACCAACACGTCGCTGTGGTTGAATATGTCCTTGCTTATGAAGTTCACGATCGACAGCTTCATCTGAGAAAACGTGTAATACACAGTATAAAAGAAACACTATTTAATAAAACGGTGATTTCACTTTTTTGGTACAAATTATTTGGGAGAGATCTTTGCTCAGCAGTGGACGTCATTTGGTTGAAACAAAGATAAGGAATACAACAAAGTAAGCTAGATACTTTTTATGCATAACAAAACAAAGCAGGTATTTGACCACAATCGCACCTGGTGATAAGTGGGATGGAATAGTAATAGTATTGGAATAGTATTAGGCTGTATTATAACAATGACATAATTGAAATCAATTGCATCTGGGATTGGCGATGTAAAATCCTACTGATTTTTAACTCAATGACATAAAGGGATTTTTTTAAAGCTGTTCCTTGATCCATAAAGAAGTTAAACACAATACAAACCTCTTCCAATTGGTTAGGGTTCAGTTGATTCTTATCCACAATCCTTTTGTATGTCTTCATGCTCATTCCTGGTGGCACCTGGAAATCACTCTCTCCTGGATTTGGCAATGCCCTAAAAATTCGTCAAACACATACTAATAATACAGTCAGTACTTTTATTATCATTTAAATGCCTGGCTAAAGTTTTTTTTATCTCATACCTGTAAGGCAGCAATAGGACATCAGTAGCAAACTTGAGAATCAAGTTTGACAGTTTTGGCTTCTCTTTAAAATTCAAGTCTGCTTCTTTTATATCTCCCAACAGCGGCATGACTAGCATCAGAATGCTGTAACAAGAAACATAAGTAAAAAATTAGGCATTAGGCAGTTCAATTTTTTCAAGTTGCTTATTCAAAATTAGGCATTATTTAGAACAGAACAAAAACATAGGCATCTACAAATCGTGCAGAAATACTCCTAATTTCTATTTTAAGAATCACAATTCAGCTTGCAAAACCTTTAGTAACTTTGTATTCTATCTATCATAAATCAAGTAAAAATTGCTCATAAACAAAGAGTTTAAAGCACAATATTCATTGATTTTCAACTCTTTACCCATCTTGATGTCCTTGAGGCTTGTTCTCTATGGCATCCAACAAAGAAGGGGCCAGAAGCAACTGCTGGTCACGGGGCAGACGTGGGAAACCCATTGTTATGTAGATGATGGAGAAATTCTATGAACAGAAAGCAAATTTTTACTTTAGTCATTTAAAACAAGTCACAACTAACGTTATAGCTATTGTATCTACTTTGAGATAATGATATTATTATTATCTACTTTGAGTAGGTATAGACAATAGATTAATATAAATAAAAAGTTAATAAATAAGGTGCTTGGATGGTTAAAAAATTATAACAATAACACATTACTTTCAATAAATAAATAAATACTTTTTATCTATCTATCTACTTTAGATACAGTTCATATAATATTGTAATCTTGTTTCTTACAATATTTATATCATGTAAACAACTCAACACTTGACAAAAAACTCCCATTTTCTCATATCAATACTAGATAGTATAAAACAAAGTCGCTTTCTGCTGTCTGTCCCTATGTATGCTTAGATCTTTAGAACTACGCAATGGATTTTGAAGCGCTTTTTTAAATAGATAGAGTGACTCAAGAGAAAGGTTTATAGGTACAAAACATGCATATTATAGAAGAGAAAAGCTGGGAAATTCCGTTGCAAAGTGCAAGCCGGGGTAGGCTGCTAGTGGTAAATAAAAAAATATTGTACTCACAATAATGAAGCTGTTGGCGGTCGGGTCTCGATACAGCTGCAGCAGGGTCTGCACCGGCAGCTGGACGTCGGCGCGGCACTTCACTCGCTTGTTCACGTGCACAAGAAGCTCCATCACTTTAGTGCGGACCTAAATTAATAAAAATGTGAGTAAACAAAATCAGAACTAATTAAATGCTTTTAAATCAAAATGTATGTCTTACAAAATATAAATGAATGAGTAATTGATATTTCTTCTAAGTCTGACTTGCGTATAAATCGTTGTATAGTGTAAAATGACAAAGCAAACCTGTTCATGAGGTGAAGATAGCTTCAAAATAACTGGAGGCAGAAATCTGTTAAGACAACTCTCCAGCTGATCGTCGGAGTCCGCATTGCCGAGGCGGAGGAATACTCGATCCAACAGCACTAAAATAATCACCGTAAACACATAAAGTAAACAATTAAACCGGTGGCAAATATGAGGTTAACATCTGTCCCATAAAATCAAGTTTCAGGCTGATTGAAAGGACTTATGGCAGTAATAAGAATTTATACTTACGCAAATTATTAGAACAATCGTTCCCGCTATCCGATACGTCCATTTCAGACATTGTAATTAAATTTTTATTGTAGCATTTATCCACAAAACACAATGACACACCAAAATTGATGACAGCTGTGTATTTTGACCACAGATTTTGACAACCAGCATCTGTCATAATGACAGTATTTTTTTTGTGGACATGAAATAAAGATTTATACAGCACACCTAAGTTGGTCATACAAAAATACGTTGGATTTCAAAAAAACATTTTCAATGCAGAAAACATTGTACCGCCCAATTAAATTCACGCTTATTTCTTTGCAAAAAGCGATGCACTAAGACCAAAGAAGAATCAGACGTCGATCGCCGCCACGCCACTTATACTGGTGCCCAACACCGGTCATGGCCCCGAACCAGGCGGATATGCACCAATGTCATCACGAGATTTTAACTCTTTCCCTCCTCTTCTCAATCGTACGCAACTTCTTTGCATATTGGTATCCACTGAAGGAAGCTAGTATTCAATCACTCTAAAGCGATATACAATCTGCCATCTGCTCTCTAAAACTATGGGTGCAAAATAAAAATCTTATTTACTCAGGGTTGCTTAATAAGTACACAAAAAAAAGACACATTAATGTATAAACTGATTCTTACTAATTTCTTTATTTTGAGATTGAGCTAAAATATATTAAATTTTGCCAATACAGAAACAACAAAAAACATCCAACAATAAAGAAATATCAAACGAAATTGGGATCAAAACTATTATCCATGTAGGTATAAAAAATACACACTATTAATGTAACACAGCACTCAATCACGGATGTATAATTACATGAAAAAGTCATTACTGGCATTTAGAACTAGCTACTAACGATATAATTTTACGTTTTTAGGAATGTTTCAAACCAATTTCTTAATTAAAACTAATAATACAATATTACACCTTAAAATACTCCAACACTCGGATCAAACAGTAATTGTAAATTGTACAATATCATTGGTCTAACTTTCAGAAGTTATTATAATATTAGCCACATTTTATTAGCTTCTAGTTCACACACCACAAAAAATATTGAGTAACTTACAAAAATATTGATGAGTGTTTGGCAAATTAAGACCACAAAGTTCATTATTATGGAAAATTATATGGAATAGGTGTTTTCTAGGAAAAAAAATCTAGCCATCATAATCGCAATTAGTTTGGTACGCCAACGCATCACGTGACACGTGACGTATAGATGACCATTTCCGTATTATCAAATACATTATTATCTATCTCTGTCGCTCTTCTAGTCTCACATTTTGGATATTTACTTATCAAACAGGCCGGATAAAGCGCATCTAGGATTTAGAGAGCTAAAATATCTAAATTTTATCTAATACAATGAATATTTTACATTTTACCACTATCAGTTTACTGTCAATTTTAAGATGACAGTAAAAATACCACTATTACTAGTGTAGGGACACACACTGAAGCCAAAATTTCCGAAACACTACCTTAGACACTTGATTTGTAATCCGAAATGTTTTGGACGTAGCACTATTGACTTTTTGTCCACTTTTGAAACTTCAACTGTCCTTGACACTTGTTCAGTCCAAAATTTGTCACACTTGCTCTTAAAAGGAAACTATACCGCCAATTTATTTTGCCAGAGGCACCACATTATAAATACTGAACCACAGATCAGTATTTTGTAAAGTAAAAAAACACACTGTACAAGTTTTGGTGTAATTGTGTTTCAACTACATTTCGTAATCTGTGCTTAGAACTCAAATGAAGTGGCACGATCTAAAATTGGCGCTTTGTAAGACTCCTTTTTCCTGGATTTTCCGTGTCAACGTTTTTAAATTTCTTCGGAACATTGAATGTCCGTTATCTCCATGTGCTATTCAATCCCGTGTGCGAATATCATCACAAGGCCAGGCTCAACCATCATGTGATCGTCGACATGTGTGTTGTCGCACTGAAGGACCAAAACTGCTTGCTTACCGGGAACTCTTTTGCACACATATTTCTCGTACAGTCTGAAAAATATATTTTTTATAAATGGAGTAAAGTTTACAGATATAATAGATACAAAACTTCCGATAGATACGAAATTACATTCTAGAGTTTGAGATGCAACTTTTAGCGCAAAAAAATTAATAATTACATTCTAATTAACCTTGAACCTGTCAATCTAATTATCAGACTTAATTACGAACTATAATAGTTATAGTAATTGAAGAATCGACATAATGTCACAAGCAATAATGATGTCACTATCAACGTAACTTGTAAATAAAATGTATTATCAAATGAACAACTGACCTTTGTATATCTATTTATTTAGTTGCAAAACTGTATTTATTACAAAATATAATGCTATATTTTACCTTGATTTATCTTAAAACACCCATAAAATATGTTAATCAACTTCCCTGTCCAATAAATAGACTATTGAAAATAAAATAAAAAATACCTTCTGTTATTTTGTCTGGTCTCGAGCGAGGACAGTCCAGGAGGCCACCGTCTCTCGTGGCAGTTTTCCATCAGGTCGTCGATGATGTGCGGTGGGCAGCCCGACTCCGATAAACTTCGCTTGATCATCATCTGAAAATACCAAATAAAGTAGTAAGTATTTCAATAACTAGTTTTAAATAGCTAGCCATTGCTCACCATAGGCCTCCCTCATCGTGCTACGCTGCCCTGGTAAGTGGTACTCGAGAATAGTGATGGTCAACTCGAGTAAGTAACTCGAGTTAACTCGAGTTGGGCGTAACTCGAACCCACTCGAGTTGAACTCTCTCTGACTCGAGTTCGTATCGTAAACCGAATGGAACCGACATGGACCGAAGATTGCCGATCATTTGAGTGATGGACTATGTTCATTTGAAGTTAACTTTAAACTGCCGGTTATTGTTGTAGATTTTCGTGTTTTATGTTCTGTTTTTGAAAAATGACAAGTGATAATAAATATAAATATTTTTAAAAATTAAAATTCAAGCCAAAAATCCATGAATAAATTATTATATTTCAAACAATAATCTTTCTTACTTTAGTTAGTATGATTCTCCCAATACATTATAAATGATATTTTGTAAAAATAAGTAAAAAACTCACTTGTCCATCCAGTTAATTCGAGTTACGTAACTCGAGTTCAACCCGAGTTACGTGGATTTTAACTCGGGTTAAATCGAGTTTTGTTTTTCCCGAGTTGGCCCATCACTACTCGAGAACCTTGCTGCCCCATTGGCTGTCAGTTCTGCGCACTATGTGCCCTACCCATTGCCACTTCACTGCCCGCGCCTTAGCTTTTTTTTGTCACAGATGAACTTTCTCGAGCGCGTCCCTGTTTCAAAAACCGGGATAAACACTATCCTATGTCCTTCTTGGGACTCAAACTATCTCTATACCAAATTTCATAAAATCGGTTCAGTTGTTTATGCGTGAAAGCGTAACAGACAGACAAGACAGTTACATACTTTCGCATTTATATTTAGCAGGGAATGTAATTGGATTCGTATTGGAGTATCGGCAATCTATCAATGAAACAGATAAGTATATGTAACTTTAACTAAATACATTTCCTCAAATATCAATAAATATAGTTGGTGAAATTCCGGAATACTCGGAAACATGGAGGATGTTTCCGAGTATTCCGGAATTTCACCGACTATATTTATTGATGATGATCATGTAACGCGAATCAAAAATTATCCTTCCTACTAATATTATAAATTTGAAAATTCCTGGATGGATGGGTGTTATAAACTTGACAGAATTAATGTTTATTTACTCATAAGAATACGTAACATTATACACTATAATTTATAACGAAATTGATTTAGTTAGCCAAATGAGTCGGTATTTCTGTGACATTCAGAAACTAGTATAATTTAAAATCTTAATTATACGTCATTAATGATGAAATAATGCAACGCAAATAAAAAATAAATTATCTCTAATAAATTGATAAGTCAATTTGCCACCTGGCGTTGCAATCATGTCGCCCCAGGTGACAATATGCGCGCCAGCGAAAGCGATTCGTTTAGAGTTCATGAGCACTGCGTCGTCCAGCGAAATGATTTTAACGCATTGAGTGCCACTCGAGCGGTGCGATATCAGCTGTCACCATCGCTACTGAAAACAATCTGCGCTGCGCTCCGGTGTCTCGCTGTCATCGCAATGTAGCATCCCTCCCGTCCCAAATTCGTCTCCCTATCAAATGTCGTTTCAACAGACCGTTTGACATGTCCAGTTGCACCGCTCCGTTATCGCAGCGCCAACGCAACGCACTGTCAACGCGCGCGTGGCATCTCTGTTAGGGCCATATAGGTAATATACCTTCAGAATAGAGCAACAACCACGAGCTGTCAAACGAAACCGATTTTAGATGACACTAGATAGTTTGTGTGTAAGTGTCAGGATTATTTCACTGTTTTGTACAGTAAATCAATTACTGAACCAGTCACCACATTTCTGAAGCACTATTTCTCTTAAACATTCACGATTTCACTTACGTAAAATAGAAAATATCTCAGTGCCTTCGAACTGTCAAATAGTTGCCGTTTGACGTGACGGCAACGGCATCACGCATCTCTATTTATCGCACAGTGTTGCTGCTAGTGACATCTCGCTTGCTCAGTTCTTTGTTGCTCTATTCCGCTAAGTATATGAACTTTATGGTTAGGGCTGATTGCAAATACATGCAGAAGGATAATATACCACCTGTACCCAGATACACACGGAAAGCTATCTACCACCTGTAGGACGTCATCGGGTGTTGAGATCATGCCGCCCCAGCGGGTGACGCGCGCGCGTGCTAACGAGCCGGCCCAGCGTACCACTTCTTCGCGCTCCATTTGCTCCGCCAACGCTCGCATGGTGGGATTTGACACGCGCATTGCTCGCATGAACTCCTGCGAAAGGAATGTTAAACAATGACTAAAGCCTGGTCCGTGAGCACGTAGAATTTTGTCCAATGACCCCAAGCTACCCATCCTTATCGCTCGCGTGTAATTATATTCCTGACGCGACTGTGCGACGGGCGCCCGCAGGGAGTGTGTGAGCGCGACAGCAACATAATTACGCGCGAGCGATAAGGATGGGTAGCTTGGGGTCATTGGACAAAATTCTACGTGCTCACGGACCAGGCTTTAGTAGACCTAGGATTCGAGCCGCGCTAAGGGCGCTTTGAATTTCACACTAACTATTGGTAATAATTGTCAATTTTATTGCGACGCAGTTGTCATACAATTTACTGTGTGCGGTCTTGCAAACGCACGGCAAGCGCGCGGCAAACGTCCGGCACAAAACGTCTAAATTAAAAGCGCCCTAAACAGTTATCGCGTCATTTTTTATCGATTTTTACCATAAATTTCACGTCACACGTCTAAAATCATCGACATGAAATATGACTATGATCCGAAAATAACAATCGACGGCGAAAAATCTATGTTGTAAAGATCTTTCCTTAACATAAAACCTGAGCCACATAGCCTTTTAACTATTTATATGTAGTTAATAGTTTGTAATTAATAAGTATCATGTCCCAATATCTCTTGTGCTAAAGGCAAAAAGTTTTTTAAATGTTTTTTCATTCATTTGTATTGGAGACTAGATATTTGTATCTCAAAATCAATCTATGAAGAAAAATTCCTAAGACGAAGTAGTTAGGTCACGCACCGCAGATCGGAACTCATAAAATTGGTAGTTAAATTATGCTTGTTATTAGTTAGATAATATGAAAACGTTAGAAATCCTAAACATTCCTTATGTGGTACATTATTTCCTTGAAATGTTTTTGTTGTTGCACAATGATATGCACAAATGATTAGCATCACCAGGAAACAATTGAAGTTAATGGTTACTCCATCAAATTGACTGTCCTTATGTAAATAACAATAATTGTATTAGTTTTTGGTCATTTAAACACATTCATATCAATTAAGAGGTGAACCACCAAGAAAGTACTTTTTGTTGACAGAATCATGCAAGATTTCCTTATAAAAATATTCCATAAAAATAAGTGTTAGTGAATAGTTAGTGAGAATAATTATTATTAGATAGGATTATCCTCCGAGTAGTTCATTTCCTTGATATTTTATCAAAACTGGGCATAGCATCAAGTTCGAAATTTTCTAATAACGTAACATGGTATCCCAACAACTAACCTTGAGCAGAGCCAACTCGCGCTTATGTTCATTGATGATCAGCCTCTGCTCGGCCAGTTCTTGCTGGTAGTCCGTCAACTTGCCCTGCTGCGTGGCGATGAGCGCGCGTAACTCTCTCACACAGTTGTGGTTCTCCAGCTCGTCTTTAGGTATCACCAGGCCGCAGCCCGCTTCGCACGGCATCGGCCTCTTGGGGTTGTGTTCGCCTGCGTATAATCACACTGGTCATGCATGCGTACCAAATTAATCTAAACTTTATTTAAAAAAGATTTTGTACGTTAAATTAAAAAAAAGGGCATGGTCTTATTGGAAAAATGGAAATGGATACAAATTTTTGTTATGTATTGTATATGTATGTTTGCTTGTGACACAAAAACTGAACCAGTTTAAATTCATGCCAACGCTAGGCACTTGTGCAAACAAGTCCAAGTTAGAACTAGTCTCGTAATGATTCACAAAAAATGGCAATGAATCAATCTTTATTTCATTAATAAGTTTGTGAGAACAAATTTTTAAATGGTTTTTTTTTTTCAAACAGTATGTTAATTGGTATTAAGAAGAAAAGAGTTCATGAAAGAACCATACATACATTCCACTAAATGAGATGGTAGCGAATCCAGCTTCAATATAACATTGCAGCCGTGAGGAGCATTATCACAACTAGTGCACAATCTGAAAACAAAACACAATTAATATGCACGATGGCAATTTAGGTGTCTGATGTAATGTCTGAGGGCAGCGGGTTGCTCAAAACTAGCTTATTGCACAAGTCAAAAAAATAAGACTGGAATTTTACCAACTAGAATCCAGTGGGATTGGATTACATGAACTGTATTAATATTTGAACAATTAAGTCACAAAAAAATTGCTGAAAATTTATTACAGAATAAACTTCAATATCAAAGTTCCTAACTTCCATTCAGTGCATCAATGTGGCTTTTTTGTACATGGTGATGTTTATAAATATAGAATGATTAAAGTTTTGAAATCATAATAGGTCTGTGTTATCATTTCTCATTGTTTACAAAAAACTTGAGTTCATTAACTTACCTATTCAATGTCAAGCATTGGCACATCATTAAAGCTGCATGAATATTTATTATTATGTAAGAAATGATACAATTCCGTCTGTTTGACCTACTAATGCAAGACTGCATATTAATAAGCAATAACTATAGGCAGTGTTGGAGGTTATGAAATATACCTGGAGAGCAGGTTGCGGAGGATTCTTGGAACTGGCCGAAGCTGACTCGCCGTCACGGCCTGCCGGTCTACAGGGCAAGTGGGCTGGCGACTTATCCACTCGGTTATACAGGCACGACAGAACGCATGCTCACAAGCAGGCGCCTGTGCAAACAACAAAAGTTACAGCTATAATCATAACACTTCACAAACTCGTAAAGAATAATAAAATAACAAACCTGTAAAGGATCCTCGAGTACCCCTGAACAAATAGGGCAAATAAGTTCTTCGTCAACGTCACCTTGAAACCTTTTAATCTCAAAGCCCATGGTTAATCTTCGATAAACGAAATCATAGATACCGAAGCCAAACGTTTCGGAAGCAGATTTGATGAAAATTTCTAGGGTAGCCCCACAATACAAGAAAAACAAGAAATAAAAATGAGAACAATCGCAAACTTGATTTGCTCAGTGTTGCCAGTAGGGTCTAGTCAGAAATTACCAGAAATATAAAAAAATGTAACCTTTTTGAATAAAAAGTAACCTTCATACGGGGGGGGGGGGGGCGGAGCGATGATTGGGTAAGGTTGTTCATGGATGGAAAATTAATACAATTGATCATCTAAATNACAATTGATCATCTAAATTCGAAAAGTGACCAGTCGTATAAAAACATTTCATGGATTTGCGTTTTATTATTATCGAAAAACATTCGCTAAAACTCATTTTTTTTTAACAAATAATAAATCAAATTCAAGTTTCAATGCACTTTATGACATAATTTTTAAATTGTCACTATTAATATTTTTTACTGAATAACCTGTAAAGTTAATTCTACAATTTCTGAAAAATCACCTAAAAGTAACCTTTTCATTAGTGTAACCTAAAAGTAACCACAGCAGTTCAAAAGTAACCTAAAAGGTTACAAAAGTAACCTTCTGGCAACACTGGATTTGCTAGCCTTGCCAATGCGAAACTGAACGAATGAATGAATGAATGAACGTACAAAACATATGTCGCAAAATGACAGTCTGTTTTTTTTAAATAGTGTTGTGTTAACACTGGTCAGTAAGTGTTACAGATTAATTGAATTGAATAAAATCGATTAACGATTCGATATTCATCATAATGTATACCCTACCTAAAAAAGTGAGCTCAAGGTTAAACCCAATTAATTCGATGCCAATGCTGTGTATTAAAAAAAACCTTGTGCCAACCTGACTGACATTTTCCTCATATTTTCTGCCATTGTAAAATGGACCCAGATCGAGGGTGCTGATTAAAATTTAACTATTTATTCTTCTTTTACTCCATAGTTTCTTAAAATAACGCTTCAAGATGAGTGTCTTCAAATCAGCCATGGGTTACTTTAGTTCTGGCGGTGCCAACGGTAGCAATGATAATGACTTTGTGGGTCAATTTGTTGAGATTGGAAACATGAAATTGAGAGTAAAAAAGGTGATTGCAGAGGGTAAGTGACAATTATTCGATAATTATGCGAATCAATAAACAATATTTTGCGACTTAATCTTAGGCAGAGCGTATGGGTCATCTAGCTCCCTGTTCAAAAGCCATTGAATGTTGGGGGCGGATGGTGCGTGTATGCGTGATACGTCAAGGGTAGGTAGGCCTACATTTACACACTTCGTTATACTAACTAGGCCTACATTTGAACCTAAACGGATCAATTTACGGACCTCTTATTACTTGAATTGTGTCTTGATATGATAAGCCATCACCACTAGCAAAATTTCGCAGCTAAAACAAAGATACGTACTTCCTTATTTTACCACTAAGACCAATTATTAGAATTTTAACATCATAAAACTGTTTCCTCGAATATAAAAGTATTTAGTAAAATCTGTGCAATGTATCAAAGTTGGGATAAAGATTTTATATAATGATGCCACATTAACAATCCTCACAGCTCACAACAGCCTGAATAATAATTGGTTACTACTTTTTTAGTAAGATAAGTTTTACATGCCTGTGTATCTTGAAAGGGTCACTTTTCTAATTTCTAATTTTAATAAGTTAATCAAATTACTTCAAAAATTAATAAACATGTTAGTTTAAATATGACATTCTAGGCATACTTTATTGGTATGTAAAACATTAGGTATACCATTTTTTACACAGTTATGATATTCTTTAGATGAAAATATTTTGTAGTAAAGGGTATCTTCATAATTTCAAACAATTTGTAACAGTCAGTTACTTTTGTTGATCACTGATAACAAAGTTATCTAATTCCAAAAAATTAACTAAACAAACCATATTTGCAGGTGGCTTCGCATTTGTGTTTGTTGCACAAGATGTGTCTACTGGCACAGAATACGCTCTAAAGAGGCTAATGGCAGCTGATGAGACGGCAAACAAAAATATAATTCAAGAAATTAGCATTTTGAAAAAACTGTCTGGTCACCCTAATGTAATTAAGTATATAGCTGCCTCTTTTATTGATAAATCAAAGACTTCTCATGGCATGGGGGAGTATTTGCTACTGACTGACCTCTGTAGCGGGGGTAGCTTGATGGAGGCCCTACAGAATAGGGGCCAAGCGTTTCCCCTGCCAACGATCCTGAGGGTGTTCTACCAGACATGCAGATCAGTTCAGCATATGCATGCACAAGTCCCCCCGATAGCTCACCGTGATCTCAAACTAGAGAATTTCCTAATATCTAATGAAGGTATGTTACTAGATTCTTGAAACTTTGGAAGTTTGCCAAATTTTCTTTCAAGAATCTTATGTCTTTGGAACACTGGTTTCTCTTATACAGCCTTTATTTGAATATAGCCAATTCATCTTTTTTAGTATCAATTCAATCGTATATTTCCTTTCTGACCCTATTCAATTTGTCTATCACATTATACACATTTTTTAAATGTTTTAGGTACAATAAAGCTATGTGATTTTGGTTCTGCCACTACTGATGTGTATGCCCCCAACCCCTCTTGGAGCGCAAATCAAAGAAACATGTTAGAAGAAAATGTAAGTATGATACCTACACTTATTTATACAGGTTTATTATTTATTTTTGTGATCAATTTAATTACAATTTATAATGTTTGTTTGTTCTAGCTGGCTCAATTCACAACGCCTATGTATAGAGCTCCCGAGATGCTGGATACTTGGGATAACCGAAAAATAGACCATTCCGTTGATGTATGGGCCTTAGGATGCATCCTATACACTCTTTGTTTTATGCAGCATCCATTCGAGGACTCTGCTAAACTAGCCATACTTAATGGCAATTATAATCTAAACCCCAACGATCAACGCTATAAATGCTTTCATGAAATCATAAGTGAGTATTCTGTTGTCCTTGAACATTAATTAATTTGTTAAATGTTTTATTTGTATAATAGCAATTAACTTATTTAGCAGTTTGTGTATTATATTTGAGTTAACTTACTGGTGTGAGTAAACAAACCATTTCATTAATGCTTATTAATTTCCACAGGTGGATGTCTGACTGTGAACCCGGAGGAACGCTTGACAATAAACAATGTGCTGGAGCGGTTGGCGGCCATAGCGGAGTCCAACAACGTCAATCTCAAGCAACCACTCAAATTTGAGCGTAAAAAAGTTGAACAATCTGTGGCCACTAGCTCGCCAGGTAATAAGAAGTCAAGTAAATATTACACTACCATATCCTGAAATGAATTATCGCGCCGCGGTACAGTCAACCTATGTGATAAATTTATTCGTTGGAATTAATTTGCGAACGCGCATCCCAGTTGTCCATACACCCTGTCGGTCCATCGTTATGTTCTGTTGCATTTCAATCTCGAGCTAAAACTGGTCAAGTATTTTTTGACTTTTTACACTCAAATTTTTTTTTGTTTCCTCAATATTTATTTTGGATTGAGTTCCTTAGAGATGTTATTTTACAATGTGAGATTTCGTTACATTCCAATGTTGATTGTCACCAAAAATTGAGCAACACCAAAGGTAAGGCAATGATGAAAGAAATATTCTTGGAATGATGTAAGGTAGTATAGCATTTATTTGACTTTTTCATATTATATTTTTTAATTATTCAGTGTTCGAATATTATTCGGAACTGATTTTTATATTGCTTCAAAGTTGATTGCGTTATCATGACCGTAGTTATTATCAAGTACTGTATTTTTAAGTATCGAGTTTTTTTATGAATAATACAAACTCGCAGTCATATTCGGCCAGTCACAACCAGTGCAATATACCAACCTGGAATTATTATGAACCGTAAACATGAAAGCTTTAATTTGATATTTAAGTCTGAACACAAAATAAGAATTTAATGATAGGGTAAAGAACTAATGAAGCAGTCTCTAAGGAAACATACTTAGGAAAATAACTGACAATTTTTAAATACCCTCTTAATCTACCCTCTAAAGGAATTTAAATGACATTTATATTACCAAAAATTGTGTGCTCTTTCAAAGTGCACACTTCTAATTATATGTAGCTTTTATAGAAGTTAGGGTACCTGTCGCTAGCTAGATTATTACTTCTATGGTCTATGTTAGGATTTACTAACTTATCTAAACATTCCTGTATGTATTTATGGGGTTGTATTTATTGACACCAAGTCTAAAACCCCATTTTCTATGATATTCTAGGCTTTACACCTAATGAATACACTATGTATTTAAAAATAAGTTTTTAATGTTATGAGTAGCTTCAGAAATGATAAATATAGGGATTATTCCACTAAATATTCTTTATACGTATTTACTAGCCTATATATTATCGTATTACATAAAATGCTGTTAACTGAACTAACTGGGTCATAGTATTTATTGAAGAACATTGCGCGCACTAACATCATGGGGCTTGGTATCTGCACATTTGTTAATAAAATTACAAATTTTATATTTGATTCATTTACTATTAATATAATTAATGTGTATATCACTAGTCTAACGTATCACATTGTAGGCGTAATTTTACCAGTGTAATGAACACTCTTGTTAATGTTGATCAAATCAATCACTTCAAATAATCGATTGATTAAATCATTTAGACAATATAAGAATATAATATGTGAAATGAGGTACAAGTAATAGAGTAGTATGTATATTACACAACAGATCTTTAAAGTCCATTGTTAAAAAACAAGTTGTGTTGAAAGAAATTAGATAAAAATCTTGTTGAAATTGAATTAGTCTCAATTTAAAACTTCTGCATAGGACATTCATGAAGTAAAATGATTTTGTTAAATGTTTAATTATATTGTCTTAATATTTTTCTGTTGTGCATAATATTAGTCATGTGACTATGTCGGAGCTTACATTAGAGAAATAAATGAGTATATTCTTCGCATTCGTAGTTTGTTTTTATTTCAATCACGAGAGAAGTCTGTTCATTTGTGAGGCGAACTCGGAGGCTGTTTGAGGCTGAAAATTAGGTAAAAACACACTTGTTATCTTTTAACCGATGTGTTAATGCTTGTGGTTTTGATAACTAATCCTCGTGTTGCATATGCGTTTGGGTGTGCTTGTTTATTTGTTATTTGATACATCTTTGCTTGCGACGAACCGTAATCGAAGATGCTCGCATGTAAAACGCGTGTGGTGACACTTGTCTGTCGGTTGAATGGGTAACTAACATATAGTTCCAAAATACTGGACTGTCCTGTCGATGACATTGACAGTGGGGCGCCACCGTCAATACCGGATCGCTGGTTCAGATTTTTGCCATGTTGGAAACCATATAGTTGAACGATGGTAGCGCCCCCCTGTCATTGAGTTCGGCGGGACAGTTCAGCGTGGGTCATCTATAGAATTTATGAGACAAACGAATCAACTCATTTAATTTTTAATAAGAGGTGACTGCAATTCAAATTAAAATATCATCCATAGAATTATGATTTCGCTATTAGTTCCGCCCCAAGATTTTCTATTATTCATCAATACGGTTCTTAAGGAAGGAAATTAGAAAAAAACATGCGTAAATATTTATTTATTTACTCATACATGAGCTTCCTAATGGTAGTTTCGTTCGTCTCATATCATAATTGGTTTATAAAATACCATAAGAATAAGCCATACCACATTATTAACGTTGTATCCTCACTTACATTCATTCATTATTATTTAAAAATATGAATTGCATTTTACATTTATGAAAAATTGTTCCTAACAATTCTGATTGGCTTTTTTATTAATTTAAATTTATAATTATTATTTTATACATTTTAACATCGAAGGTGTGGTGGGATATTATTTATAATAACATACTGATACTATAATGCTATTCTTATCAAGTAAATACCTAGGAAATTACTGTAAAGTAGAAAGATAAATGAGGTATTTCTAGTAAATGGTTCCCTTAAATAAGATATTTATGAAATCTAATCTGTTTGAGTATATCTTAGATATAATAAGTAATGCAGTAAACAATCAGCATTAGAGGGTTTATTACTAATAGTTTGCGGCCAAACATTGGCCAATAAAGCATGACCAATACCAATACCTACTGCGTATGTTGGCATCCAAGGCTAGATATAATGAGATTATAGTTTTAACATAGCTAGGCCGATCCGAAGTATGTTTTGTATGCATGTGACCTTATGATTTCAGTTAGAATCAATGCTTCTTTGTTTAGTTCGTATTATCATAACTCACTGCATGTTTGTGTGCGTAGCTGATTGAAGCCTCACGCCTTTATTCGAACCTTGTGCCTTTAGAGATAAGATTCAATTTGTTCGTTTCAATTGTTCGCAATGGTCCTTAATTTGTTTCAATTTAATGTCATTTGTGGTTTGGCACTGTTACACGTTCATGATTTTTATATTTTTTTTCTTAATTTGCTTGATTAGTTAGATAATCATAAAATACAGTAAACAGTTTTCACTTTAATAAAAACAAAAGGCGTGCGGCTTCCTCCCATCTCACGACTGTTGATCGCTATACATATCACGTTTTCTTTTCATTTTAGGTGTTTTCAACTTTTTCGGGTGCCCAATAGTTTTCTCGTTTAAATGACCCGGCGCAGTAGCATGCCTCGCCTCTCGCAAGCTCGCAACGGACTCCGTTACCTGACGCTTGATTACTATTGGACATGCTCGCAATGATGAGTATCGATTTTATTTATTAATGTTACAATCTTGCACTGTATTAGTTTGTTATTGCCTGTTAGTTGATTATTTACTGTTATTTTTACTTTTACGCTTTATTGGCAACTCATGTCAATATTTATTTGAATTGTAAGGTTTAATATTTATCTACTAACATCACAGAATGTGCTCAACGATGTGTAGGTAAATAAAATTGTATATTCAATTGACAATCTTAGACAATACCCCTCGAGTATCGGTCTACTAGAGTTGCAAATGATCACCCTGTCATTGTATACTCGACGATCTAGTATTTCCCATTTCGATACATAACTGATGACGACAATAATTAATAAATATATTTCAATTCTCTATACACGTAGTACTAAGGAAAGTATTGAATAAGTAGTTAGTGAATAAACACAGGAATTACATGAAGCATTTCATCACTGATAACACGAAAATAAATAAAATTGTTAATGTATGTTTTGGATAGATAACAATTGACAGACATTACAAAAACATGCATTACAACGGTAGGTACACTCAGTTGATATAATATGAATTGCCAAAAATTATGATGTCATAGAGTAATTAGTATGTCCTGTAATAATAAAGTAGTACACGTTCTGTATACTGGTTGTAAGAGACAGGACGATAAAATCTACACTGGATATTTATAATTTTACAATCTATAAAAAATAATAAAAATACATCCTTAGTTATTAAACCTGCATAACATGATGAAAATTGTATGATAAATCAAGTAAGGTTCAAATTATGATGACAATACATATATTTGTAAAAACCCTGTAAAGGGTTAAAAACAATAGTAAAAAAAATATGAACTTCTCGAGACAATAGGGACCTTATCGTATAAAATGACCACCTTAATATGCATTTATATTTTTTTAAATAATCATCACGTGGAATGGAAACATTTTTTTCACAAACCTGTTCTTTACACCCTGTATGAAGCATAGTAATTTATGCAAAAGACTAGATACAAAACAAAATAAGTCGTAAAAAAACATTCCGTTCAACACAAGTATTTTCAATTTTTAATATTCTTAAAGTAATTCATTCATATTTTACAGTATTAATTAACATACAATTAATAATGGAGCTGTTAGCTTCGCGTAACTTCAGTATTTAACATTTTATTATTTACTGCAATTTTAACCACTCAATGGACAAGTTAACTTGAAAGTTTTGATTCCTATTGCACCTTATGGCATGGGTATAAGTTTCAAAATCTGGTGATCAAATATCAAGTATATTTTTTTCTGGATTTTGTCAAGTCTAGCGATACGTCTGCGTTGTTCAACAATAACAGCTTAGCTAATGCGTGGACATTCATATCACTTAAAATTGATAAGCCTTATCAATGCTTCGATGGTGTTGCATTAAGGCCATGATTTCCCAAATTGTCGATATTTGACCGATTTTGTTTGCAGATAGTTTCTAAATGAAAAGATATTTTAGCAAACAAAAAATTGTAGGAGTAAGTTAATGTCTTTAACTAGGGCGACAACTTTTCCAAAACACGATATTGCATAGTTTGTCCGATAAAAAAAAATTCCAAAGAAGTACGTCGACGGCTTTTTTGTTTTACTCTCATATATTCATTTTTAACATTTTACACTTAAAATATATACTAATAGATAGGACTTTGTATTTTCTAGGTCGACAACTTTTCAAAATTTTGTTATTGCGTCTTATTTAGTTACTATGATGAAAAAATGTGAAAAAATCGGCCATGACGGCTTGAACAATCTCAATCAGTCGCGCGGTGGCGCTTACGGAGGACGGACGCGTGTCAGTTTTATTCCTGTGACAGTTCGCGATTTGTCAATATTTTTGACAAAATCGCCTCTGTCTGGCGGGTGGCGAGTCACAGTATAATAATATCAGTATTACTGGAGAAAGCTAAGAATTTTCAATCATGCATGATACATAGTACATTTTCCAAATATCAGATAAAACCAATGAGTTAAAATTAATTTATTTATGGGAAATTATGAGTCAAGCCGCAGATAATTTATAATAATATTTTAGGCTGTTTTTATACAGAAATAAAGTTTATTATTATTATTTTTCCACGGTATCCAACCTTTGATTTTAAAACTAAGCCACGGGAATATTAAGAGGCTTCTAAAGTTCTAATATACTAATTCGCCTTCTTTTAAATGCCACCTAACTATTCCAAAGAAAGCGTCAAATTATAAAGAACAATATTTATTATGACTTGTCCTCCTGATTTATATGTTACGGTAAATGTGATAAAAATTATGAATAATTACCGGTTATTATGAAATAATTATGATTTGGTAAATGTGATTAATATGAGATCATTTATACATATATAATAGCAATACGTAAAAGAACATTAGTATTTCATATTAAAATGAAGTTTACATTTTTGTGATCATTTGCTTACTATTTTTGTCGGTAAAAAGTATTTGTTTGACTTAATATTATCATCTTTATTTGACATTATTGATTGACAAACATTTGTGTGCATGAACATTATAATAATGTTTGTTTCGGGTTGGGTGTTTTCTAACCATAATATGAATGTATTTATTTATGTTATGTTATTTAAGTAATATGTTCATATCCTATAGTACAAGCTTTGCTTAGTTTGAGACTAGAGGCGCAGTGTTAAAATATTATGTCGAAGGATATTTAATTTTATTATTTATTTATTCACTATTTGAAGGTTACGGTTTAATCCAACTTACGGCTTGTTTTTACACTGTGGCGTCATCGCGTCGCGCGAGTGTCAGCGCGAGTGTCAGTGCGAGGTGTGCGGGGGCTGAGGTAACGAATGCACGGCATCGAGGCGGTAAATCCTAGCCTTAAACCTCAGAACGATGCCCCGGTTACGAGAGTAAACGCCCTCTTATCAAAAAAAAGTGTAGGAAATATCGAATTAGGCCCGGTTTCTGAATAGATTTTTGGCTTGAGCGTCATCTTCTTTTCATATTAAAATTCATCCTCGAGTATTAGATGAAAACCTCAATTCAGAAACCGGGCCTACAAGTTCTGCGCTGAAGATAGTAGATTTGCGTTGTCGTGTTGCTGTAAGGCTTGAGAGAGGATGTCTACCTCACCAAGCTGGCCATTTTCGTCTCTAATACCATGGTAATAAATGGCAAGTAGTAGGATACTTGTATGAAATTTTACATCATTTTGAATGAAACAACAACGCAAATAATGAAATTTGATTTGATTTGAACAAAGGAAGCAAACAATGCTGATACTATCCAGTTTTGGCTGTAGGAACAACATAATTCACGATGTAACCATAGTTACTATATTTTTGATTGCATTTTACTATTGCCTGCCTACGACTTCGCCCTTGTTATATTATTATCTTATTGATATTCAGCTGACTATTCTGACTTAAGAGTATTACAAATAATAATGCAAGTGAACAGGCTTCTCAGATATCTACCCATTTTTATAAAGAAAAAAGCTGATTCCCCTTCTATAAAATAGGTTTTGTAGATTGTGCAATTCAACATACTTACGTGATTTATTATTATAAATACAGCGCCTAAATAAATAAAGAAATATGCCAAGAGTAAATTATCTTTATATCCTTAAGCATTTCATACTTATGAATAAAACTTATGACGAAAAATATTAATCCAATTTAATTAAAACTTTTCTAATTTTATAGTAAGGTACAAATAGATGTGAAGATGTGATCCATTTAAGTATTAATTAGTTACCATACATACTATCATTAATTATTTCTTGTAAGAACTTTGGCAGAAAATTATACAAGATGTTGTCTTTATTGACACAATCGTTTAATTCCGTAGATATTTCTTATTAGCCTGAATCATAGGCTCAAATGAGCATAGTTTTAGGCCTGTGATTGGTTTAACAAGAATCAATAAAAATAATCAAAAGGGTTTCGAACCGTTTCATTGTAATGGCCTGAAGTAAGATTTAATAAATTGAATTTATTCTCAATTTTTTTTATATTATAATATTCGTTTTGTTATTCTTGCTGCAGAATAAATTATGCAATAATTTCTGTGATCTGAATTCTTGAACCTTAAAAATTGAAAATAGTAAACTAGTATTTCCAGACTTTATTCATACGTAGGTACAGTAAAAGTAATTGAATAGAAACATTTAATATTATTAATACTTTAGGAGCCACAATTCTGCGCAATTTCTTTTATAATTTGGATAATTTCGGTGCTTTTAAGATTTAAATATGTATTGTATTTGTTGTATTAACATCTTGCAGTTAATGATATGAATGATAATAAAAAGAAAGGTTTTTTTCGAGTATTATTTTTTTGATTGAGTTCTTTTTTTAAAACTGAGATCTATTTTGTTAATAATATGTTTAATTTGAAAAACTAAAGACTATTTATTCTAGGCCAAATTATTGTTCCGTTTAAACGTAAAATATGGCCCCAAAGAAAGCGAAAGTGTTGTGATATAATATGTTATTTATTTTATTGTTTTTATCTTTTGATATTGTTGTATTTTTCATTTGTTTAGAAAATCAATTAAAATTATTTTATTACATTATATTGTTGAGAAGGAGCCTTATTGAAATCATGTTTTTTCACTGTAGTGTTTGGATGACCTTTGTAATAAAGGGGCAATTTACATAATTATGTGAATTTGATAGGTAGAAAATTGAGCATAGTTCAATTTATATTGAACTGTACTTCTATGCATTTATATAATCCGCGCATTATTAGTTAAAATTTAAATTAAATCACTTAACCACAAACTCGATCTTTATCCTGGCCGATTTAAACGATAGTATATTGAAAGTGAGTTCAATATAAAATGAATAATGCTAATATAATCTAATCTTTACTATTAATATTTTACCCAAAATTTATGATCAAAAATTCTCGAAAACTAACTTTGGCTCCAGGTCTAATTATGTTTTATAGATGAGCAATATTTTTGTTACTATTAGCCTCGTAAGTAATGATGTAAATTATATTTTAATTAGAAATAAACAATGTGTAAATTAAGATCGATGTAGTTTTTGTTCTAACTGAAATCTCCTTACATTCGACAACTAAAATTATATTAATCCTATCACAGCACTTTAATACTTATCTAGTGCATATTATGGCCTAGAGCCAAAACATAACATTGTTTTAATTATTAACTTTAATGAATCAGAATTGAAGAAACATGTAGTTTCACGCCTATTTTTCAGATTGGTTAAAATTAATGTTATCAATATTTCATACACAAAATAAGAAATCGCAAATAATTTTAACTGCGTAGGTTTTTACATATTGATAAAGTCAACCAATTTATTGTAAACACTCATTTCTGTACCGGAAACAACTTTTGTTAACTGATGCAGAATACCAGTGGCCGTAACGTGCTCCCGAGTACGTTATGGCCTCATACTAAGCAGAGACCAATTTGGTACAACAATTGTATTATTTCACTTTTTAATGTCAATGTGTATCATTATTTTAGTACCAAATAAATATTTTTTCTTTCTTTCTTTCTTTGCAAAAGGAAACATATGCCTACTAGTTACAAAAACGATAAGGACTAGGTACACAATAAAATTAGGTTTTTAATTAAACTAAAACTTTGACCAGTTAGATTGAAAGAGACCGACAGCTAGGCATATTTCCGTAAGCCCAATGACAAAAAAATTTTTTTTTCCTTTTCCAGCCAGCAAAGATCCTGTCTCCACAAGCCAGGAGATTCCGAACTCTCGGCCTCCCGAGCCGACTCGGCCTCCGCCCCCCGCGCGCCCGCCTCCCGTTCCGCAGTACAACCCGCCCCCTCCTGTCCAAGGGAGCTCAGGGGGGCTATTCTCGTCCATCAAAGGGGGCGCTGGTAGCTTCCTGAAAAACTTGAAAGACACCTCCTCGAAGGTTATGCAGACTGTTCAACAGTACGTATTTTTTGGACTATAAGACTAGCCGCAGACCACTGACTTTTTGTCGGCCGATAGCTGGGTCGGGCTGTTAATCTGTTTGGATATGTATGAAAGTGCGCACCTTACACCGATTTGGTAACAGCTAATTCTTTATAAGTTTATACAAATTAGAAACGGGCCCAACTATCGGCCAACTAAAAGTTAGTGATCGGCGGGCTTATATGATTTTTTTTGTTAAAATTGGTGCTTAGTCTGAACTTATTAACTTTTTCACAGGTCAATAGCTAGGACAGACTTGGACATAACATACATTACTAGTCGAATTATTATAATGCCGTACCCATCTGAAGGCTTAGAGAGCGCTTACAAGACTAATCACATCGATGATGTAAAGGTATGTGAATCAGTTTTCTCACTGAGATAAGATTATTTTCATAATAATGTATTGTCTTTTAATCTTGTCACAACAAATGTGTACGTGCATGTGATTCGTAGATCTGCCCGTTTATATTCTGCCGTACTTATGAATGAAAGAAACAGAATGACCTTGAGTTTTGTAAAATTAATATTGTTTGTTGAGTCAAATAATAGGGAAACTTAATAACAAATCCCTCATAATTATGAACATTTAATGTCATTATTATTAGGGCTTCTTCAAGTCTCTCTCGGGCATACACAAGTATAAATTATTAATAGTTTTAAAACCTTAAGACAAGGCAATAAAGTTTGAATTATAAGTGAGAGAAGACCAACATAATTATTTAACCCCTTCCCAGGCATACCTAGAAAGCCGTCACCCAGGCGGCAAGTACTGTGTTTACAACGCGTGTCGCGGCGCGCGTCTCCATTTCCCACGTCACGTGCTCGTGACGGACGCGTGTCGTGCGCTGTGGCCCACTCCTGCGCATCGCGCGCCGCTTCTGGCCCAGTTCTATGCGCTGCTGCAGCATATGTACCAGTATTTGGGGAAGGACGACAAAAGCGCCGTGGTTATTACCTGCCAGGTATGATAACATTTTGAAATTACCCTTTTGAGACTCCATTTTCCACGTCACGTACTCGTAACGGACGCGTGCTGTGCGCTGTGGCCCACTCCTGCGCATCGCGCGCCGCTTCTGGCCTAGTTCTATGCGTTGCTGCAGCATATGTACCAGTATTTGGGGAAGGACGACAAAAGCGCCGTGGTTATTACTTGCCAGGTGAGATAACATTTTGAAATTACCCTTCTGTGTCTGCTGTACTATTCCACGTCACGTGCTCGTGATAGACGCGTGCCGCGCGCTGTGGCCGACTCCTGCGCATCGCGTGCCTTTATTGGCCCAGTTCTATGTGCTGCTGCAGCATATGTACCAGTATTTGGGGAAGGACGACAAAAGCGCCGTGGTTATTACCTGCCAGGTATGATAACGTTTTTAAATTACCCGTTTGTGTCTGCGCTTCCCACGTCAAGTGCTCGTGACGGACGCGTGCCGTGCTCTGTGGCCCACTCCTGCACACCGCGCGCCTCTATTGGCCCAGTTCTATGCGCTGCTGCAGCATATGTACCAGTATTTGGGGAAGGACGACAAAAGCGCCGTGGATATTACCTGCCAGGTATGACAACATTATAAACTCATTTAGTATCCACTACAGAATAACGACCCTTTCTAATTTACCTGAAGCAAATAACAGAATTGGTCTACTTGGATGGAAAGACGGTTTGAGAGACCTGATGTTCGGATATAGCATTTTCAAAAAAAAATATTTTTAAAATTAATTTATACTAGGAGCATAATATACGAAGTTTTCAGGCTAAACAAAGCCCTTTTTGAAAGGTTCCATTTCGGTGAAAAATAAAAGAAGTGTTCGGACAACTTATCTCCCGACATTCACGTAGTGTCTCTGCAACTTTGTCTCTCGACATATGACTTGTTCACACTAGCCAGTAGTGAACAGTATGTCGCCCGAGGAGCGATACAAAGCGACTCACTCCTCAAAGGCCGTCGAGGGACCCTCGCAGAGCATCGACAAGCGACAAGTTTCGCGACCCGTAGATGTCGCAAGCGACGTCGACAGAGTCGCGGGACAAATGTCTCCTAGTGAAAACGCGGCTTTATTAGCTTGTCTTCGCGACATGTCGCGGAGTCGCTTGTACTGAAGATAATTAGTTACTAAATAATATTCTTATTTCTAGGACGGCAAGTCCATGTCCTGCATACTGCTCTGCGGACTGCTCCTATATTCCAAACTAGTGACGGTGCCTGAGGACGCGCTGCAAATATTCGCCGTGAAGCGAGCACCAATCAATATCGCGCCGAGCCAGCTTAGATATCTTTATTACCTCTCCAACATTATCAGGTAAGATGACACTAAATAGAAACATGAAATTCATGTGTATTAAATGACCCATCAGTAGCCTGAGTTGCAAGAACCAAGGCAAACTACACGTAAAAAGCCAGCAAACGACCCATCAGTAGCCTGAGTTGCAAGAACCAAGGGAAATTATACGTAAAAGTTAAAAGCCAGCGAACGCTTTTAAATTCTCTTGTGTTTCCCGAAACGGGGCGCTTGTCTTGGGTGGCAACCAAATGAAAATAAAGTAGTGCTTTGTGAAAAAAAATGTTTTTTAGTATCCGGAGTTTTTTTTTGGCATCTCAAACGCTGGGGCGATTGATAACACATTACATGTGGGAAGACGTATCTATTATGGGTGCTAAAAGGTTGCAACTTTCGATATTAGCTACTTTACTGTATTTCTGTGTTATAATCTTTCGAAATAGTCTTGAACCCTCACGATAAAGACTAATGACATTTTTTTTTTTTCAATTAAATTAATTTAATGCTTTTTTTTTCAGGCAAGAACCGAAGCTCCCACATTTCCGGCCTGTGACGCTGGTATCTCTAACAATCCACCCAGTGCCATTATTCACAAAGGCGAGGTAAGTGCGAGCAAATAAAAACGTATCACTCATATGCTTGGACGAATAAACCACTGGACGCGTAACGAGTGACGTTTTCGTCTTTACCCCGCTAGCACTTACCATGGCTAAATTAGCCATGGTAAATGTTGTCAGGTTGTCACTTTGTCAGTATGACGCCAGCTCTCGAAGAGTAAAAATATCACGAAAAATGGGTAAATGCGCCGTACTTTATTGCAAAAATTATTCCTGTCACACAAGAAATGTTTCTTATCACGCGTAAGTACATTTTAAATCTATTATAGTAGCTATTTTTTCGTAAAATAAATAAAATTTGATATGTAAACAAAATATGATTACGTCATTTTAAAAAGTACTCATTGTACATGTAAATGCTTAAAACATGTAGCATATTTAATTTGGTTGGATTATAGGTTTCATTCATTCATTCACATCTCATTTTTATGACGTAAAGGGCTTGAAAAATGTCGATAAGTTTATCGATATACCAAACAAACTGAAACTGAAATTATTCAAATTAATTTTAGATTTTGATAGATTTTTTTGTTTTGATAATTTTAGTCACATGAAACAAAAGATTATGAGATAGACATAGATGGAACATACAAAACAAGCACACCAGTAAATGTAAGTAATAATTACACCTTTTTTGAAATATGTTGTACATCAAAATACTGGTCAAATTTGAATAAAATATTTTTGATGTTGATTGATTTTTTGGCTTTATTTTAGTCACATGAAACAAAAGATGATGAGATCCACACAGATGGAACATACAATTTAAACTTTTCATTGCATCTAAATATTAATAATGTCATCACAAAAATACGCCAAATGACTACAATTATTATTTTTTATTTCATTAACAGGTTTTATTTTCGGTATGCAATACCGAGGTGGAACCTTTTAGATCTGTGTCATCCCCTCACGTTTAGTGAAATACCGGGGTGGTTGGAACTTGATTTGGTCCATCCTGTCATCAACTGTTTTTCAATGGGACGACTTCTGAACATCAGAGAGATCTTGACTGTCAAGATACGTGAATTAGGCCACTGAACTTTTCAAAACAAAACCAACACAGGTGAAATATCTGAGCATCTCCCTTGACAATAAATTGAACTGGGCAAGTCATATCGACAACATGCATAGTGCCTAGCAAACATAGCGGCCATGGGTTGTATGAGAACCACTCTATCGGCATCACTTGACTTCTTTCTGAATCTCAGACATTTAGACCTCATTATTCAGGAGGAAGCACAAGCACCCACTCTAAGACTTAAAGGAAACGATCTATGAAAGCAAAACAAGGAGACAGGATATTCCGCGATTCTGCACAAAACCCTAAAAGAAATACCCCTCATCAACAGGATAGGTACCCTGTGTACACATCTTCGACCAAAGATAATATCCAGCTTACAGCGGAAACGCGAAATTGCTCTGGAATCAATGAAGTTAGGATATACCGACGTCTTCAAAACTGAAATAAGTACTAGGAGGTCTTCTCGAATGACCTAAACATAAGAATATCAACAACATTAGATAAGAATTAAATATTCTCAGATAGTGCATCCGTACTGCAAGCGCTACAAAGCAATACATTGTCATAATGTTATCAAATTGTGTTTCATGAAATGTATAGAAATAGGCTATTGATGAAACTTTTGTCCGTGACGTGAGACAGATTATAACATTTGTTGAGACCAAAAGCTAGTTAGCAGTCGATCGTAACAGAATATTACTTGTTTATTGCTTTACGAATTTGATAATGATAACACAGCCAAAAAATATTTCACCTAGTTACCTACCTATATGAATAATTTGTAATATTATTTGTACCTATGATTTACCAATGGCATTATAATAAACACGATACAATAATTAATTATAGTCTTTCAATTAAAGAAACTTTCAATATTAAATCAATCCATAATTCATTTATCTCGTTAGGTTCATTCATTCATTCATTTACATAACTATCGATAAAAATTTACGATCTTTTCCCAGCACTAAATGTCATTATTTGACAATTGTCAAACCTCTCCCCCCGCAAAAAGTGGTTGATCGTGTTTCCTTAGAAATCTTGTAGGTTTCGTGTCCAGTGGTTTATTCGTCCAAGCTCATATGTAAACTAAATTAATACTAATTTAATTATAATATTTTCAGAGACGGATGCAGACCGTACGTAGAAATCTACAACGAAGATAGGCTTTTACTGTCCACCATGCAAGACTACGAAAGGCTGCACACATACACAATGGCTGAAGGAAAGGTATGTAGGAGTAGTTAAAAGCGATATCAGTTTTAATTTAAGAAAATCTCAACGCATCTGGCCAGTGACGGGCCTTCCCAAACCTCGAACTCGTCTGGTTAGTGACGGCCTACCCAACCAGTTATACTGCAGTGGTTCCCAAACTTATTTTGTCTACTGCCCACTTTGAGAATAAATTCTTTTTAGCGCCCCCATTTGTAGTCGAGTGTCGAGTGCTCAGTCGGTGTCTAAGAGTCCTCCTAGTAAATTACGCCTCCCAAGCCTCTACACAACGTCCCGATTTTTTTTCTGGGTCTCTTACCGCCCCCCTTTAAGCCTGCAGCGCCCACAAGGGGGCGTTATCGCCCACTTTGGGAAAGACTGAGTTATAGGGAGTGTAGGTGTAGCCTCTGGTATCTAAATGACCCGAGTTTACATCAAACGTCGTCACTAGTGAGCGTATAAAAAAAGATATTGAATGTATACAGGGTGGAAACGATAAGTGATCTCACTCGATTATTTCTAAACTATGCAAGATATCGAAAAACTGGTTACTGATCCTGAAAGTGCTTCACGAGCTCTATTCAACGGTACCAATAATAGGTTACAAAATAAACTAGATCTATCCGAAAATTCAATATTTCCAGCTTCCATACATTTAGTAAAACCACTAAATATTAAAAACTATACAAGCTATCCAAAAACTAGTTACTGATCCTGAAAGTGCTTCACGAGCTCTATCCAACGGTACCAACAATAAGTTACAAAATAAACTGGATCTATTCGAAAATTCAATGTTTCCAACTTCCATACATTTAGTACTGCCACAGTCATGGCACTCATGTCTTGATAATATTATAGCAGGTATAGGACAATATTTTCATTGAATAATGTTTCCGACAAAGGTTGTCAAATTGACTGACATGTTTATCGCATAGTACAGTCCACTATGAAAATTAGCTGTGGTTTGTTTCAACTACCTATTTTAAAAATTTTTGTCACTTTCTAAGTGTTGAATTTTATGGAATTGGGAAAGAAGTACCGAGTTTGAAGCGTTCATGAGCAGACATTGCAGTTGAATATTCAAGTTCTGAATTTGATTATTGATGAATAATAAAATAAATCCTACTAGCTCGATTGATGGTTTCATTTAATTTATTTAAACCAGGTTACCTATAATAATATTTTTTCGTTAATTTATGAAAATATCAAATTAGCCCGTAATCCTGAATCCTGATACATAAAGTTAGCCTATTAATTTAACACAGGTACGACTGTACTCAGTGTTGCACTATCAAATGCAATTGACGCGCCTCTATGCCAGGGTTTTTATGTTCCTGGTCAGGCTATAAAGCCTAGAACCAATGTTTTTGAATAATTTTAAATAAGAATGCAATTTACGAGTTCATTTTAAGTGTTTATTATTTAATTTTAAAAAATACACCTTTCATATTGTGTGGCTGGCATACATTTAGTATGGAGGCTGAAAACATTGAATTTTCGGATAGATCCAGTTAATTCTGTAACCTATTACTGATACCGTTTGAAAGAGCTCGTAAAGCACTTTCAGGATCAGTAACCAGATTTTCGATATATTGTGTAGTTTAGAAATAATCGAGTGAGATCACTTATCGTTTCCACCCTGTATTGTACAGCGCCCTTAGCGGACACCTTTCAAGAACTAAAATTTTCATTCATTTTTTAACCCGCTCACTAGTGAGGACTTTTGATGTAAACTCACTCTGAGCCCTCTGATAATTTTGATGATTTGTTACTAGTGTTAATCACTGTTTACAGGTGACTCTGCCACTAGACACGACGGTGGTAGGTGACGTGGCGATTTGCGTGTACCACGCGCGACAACAGCTAGGCCGAGCTCACGCCGTGGCCATGCTCGAGCTACACTTCCATACTGGCTTCCTGGAGCCCACGCAGCACGCCATCAAGTTCCAACGGTCAGTGTCGCGCGTGGTGGTTGTTAACCGACCACCATGTTCCTAGGTGGTCAGCTGAGTGTACCACGCGTGGCAACTAGGCCGAGCTCACGCCGTGGCCATGCTCGAGCTACACTTCCATACTGGCTTCCTGGAGCCCACGCAGCACGCCATCAAGTTCCAACGGTCAGTGTCACTTGTGGTGGTTGCTAGGGTGACCACCAGGGTCCTAGGTGGTCAGCTGAGTGTACCACGCGTGGCAACTAGGCCGAGCTCACGCCGTGGCCATGCTCGAGCTACACTTCCATACTGGCTTCCTGGAGCCCACGCAGCACGCCATCAAGTTCCAACGGTCAGTGTCGCCTGTGGTGGTTGCTAGGTAGACCACCACGCTGCTAGGAGATGGTCAGTTGCTGGTAACGCGCGACACTGACACTTGTGTCACTTGTAGTGGTTCTAGTGCGACCACCATGTTCCTAGGTGGTCAGCTGAGTGTACCACGCGCGATAGTATTCGGTCAGTGTCTCTTGTAGTGGTTGGTAACACGAGCGTCTTCGTATACAATGGACTGTCAATGAGGACTATCGTTTTTATACTTAACAGTTGGCACCCCTGGCGATTGACATGACCTTACTCTACAGTGGCGCCATCTTGATGAGTGCAAATGCGATAGTCCTACCACTTTAGCGCTCACAAGTTGGTGCCACTGTCTTCGCTACTAGCAAGTGACAGGACCTTACTCTACAGTGGCGCTAACTGGTGAGCGCTAAAACGATAGCCCGGGCTCATTGATAGTTTTTATATGTCTCCATCTACAACCATAACTTATCGACTACAGATCCGAGATCGACGGCATAGACGAGACGCTGCCAGTCAACGACCACTTCTCGGCTAATACATCGGCGATCATCAGCTTGGTGGTACAAAATGGAGAGCGACGCAAGCCTCGTACAGACCTTTGGGAGGATGACCACTCCTACCCAATTCGCACGCCAGATGTTCTGTTCTCGACTGATCTGGAGAAATACGAGACTATTGATAACTTCGGTAAGTTTATCAACGTTGTATTCTTACTTCAAGAAGCTAGTGTATTTATTTATTTATTCTTATTGTCAAACAAATTGATACATAAGGTAAACTCACTTTTTACCGAATCGTAAGAATTATAAGTTTTGATTAGTGGCATAAACAAGGTTACATATTGGTAGTTAACATTATTTATAAGTGATCTGTCTTGTGACTTTTAAAGTATACCTATGTACGACTTGTATTATATTTATGTGTATGTGTTATTTATTTATGTATGTGTTTTATATTCACGCAGCTAATATGCGCGGCCAGGGCGCCATTTACGTGAACAAAAGTATGTCGTAGATTGTGTTGTAGAATCACTTTATATGTAGTTGCTTTAACACCTGCTCATTTTAAAAGTTTATAACATAATCGATTTTTTGTGTTCATATTAATCTTTTCCCGTTTTTTATCAAGAACTGCATTTTGCTGTGGTTTTTTCATTAACATTATTATCATTCTATTAAAAGTCACATAAATTAACTTACCATAGCCATAACTAACTTAAATTACCATATTTTGTTAGTCAACATAAACTGTCAAGTTTTATCCTAAAATACACGTCAGATTTGTGACTTATAGTTATCCTATCAAAATTATAAAGTAATCTAGAAAAAAATTAAAATAATCTATGGTTAAATAAACGTTTCGCGAAGTTTATTAAAAAAAAACAGTTGCGAAGCATGTGACGTTTAATTTGTCTGATACTACACCACTGTGAGGGTTTAGACTCATACAAAAGCTCATAGCAGCATGCCACATAGCAATATACAGGGTGTTAGGTAAATGGGTATTATATGACCATGTTAACATGGGCTAGTGTCGGCTCATATACCCATATACCTAACACCCTGGATACATCCATAATTGTAATTTGTTTCTTTATTTATTTATTAGTACATAAAGCCATGTATTCATTGGGCAACATTTGTTGATAAACTGTTTATGACTAGTGTGAAACAAGTTTACCATAAACACAGGTTTCTGAAACTTGGCCGTCCACACTTGCTCTCCACTCATAGCAGGGAGCACGGCAACATACATCATAAACAATCTTTCATCACCTATGTTTATGGACTGTTTATAAACTGGTTACAGAGATGATGAAACATTATGAAACATTGTTTATAAACAGTATTTATCAACAAATGTTGCCTAATGAATACATGGCTTAATTCGTCTGGTACTACACCCATGTGAGGGTTAGGACTCATACAAAAGCTCATAGCAGCATGCCACATAGCAATCTGTACTATCGGCAACAGTGTTAACTGCCCATTGCCGGTCATGTTGTCTCGTTCTATCGCAAAGAATCACCATTTGATGAGAGCGAGAGCAAAAACGGAAATGGATAGTTAACACTGTGGCCGTGTGTACATCCATAACTGTAATTTATTTATTTATTAGTATACAGGGTGTTAGGTAAATGGGTATATGAGCCGAGACTAGCCCATGTTAACATGGGCATATACATGGTATGGTGAAGTCAGAAATTTGATATCATCATTTTAATTTTTTAAATTTTTATACAAAATAAATTTTATAAAATCCGATTTGTATGAAAAATAAAATAATTATAGCCTGACCAGGAACATAAAAACCCTGGCATAGAGGCGCGTCAATTGCATTTGATAGTGCAACACTGAGTACAGTCGTACCTGTGTTAAATTAATAGGCTAACTTTATGTATCAGGATTAGGGGCTAATTTGATATTTTCATAAATTAACGAAAAAAATATTATTATACGTAACCTGGTTTACATAAATTAAAAGAAACCATCAATCGAGCTAGTAGGATTTATTATAATATTCATCAATAATCAAATTCAGAACTTGAATATTCAACTGCAATGTTTGCTCATGAACGCTTCAAACTCGGTACTTCTTTCCCAATTCCATAAAAGTCAACACTTAGAAAGTGACAAAATTTTGTTTAAAATGGGTAGTTGAAACAAACCACAGCTAATTTTCATAGTGGACTGTACTATGCGATAAACATGTCAGTCAATTTGACAACCTTTGTCGGAAACATTATTCAATGAAAATATTGTCCGAACCCTTAGTATTTCTTTTCGACAAATTCTTTAACACATTGTGAACCACTTTTCTTTCACGACTATAAAAAGATTTTAGCAATTTAATTCACAAAATCAATTGCGCACATTTAAAATAAAGTTTGTTTACACTTTGACAGCAATAGACTAACATGCAAGGTGACATGTCAATGAAGTTTTCAGTTACTGTTGCCATTAAAAGAAATTAGTACCATTAGTTTTCCGCAACATGGCGAGGGTTTTTATGTTCCTGGTCGGGCTATAAAATGAAGATATCAATTTCTGACTTCACCATACCATTTATATGACCACGTTAACACGGGCTAGTGTCGGCTCATATATCTACCCATTTACCTGACACCCTGTATAACACTTGTGTCATACAGTGACAGCGGAAAGCACGCCGCCCAAAGAAGCCGACAAGCAGCCTCCAGCCCGACCGGCGCCCCCCTCCCAACCACCTCATAGGCCGCCGCCCCCCGTCCCTACCCCAGCCCCCGCTGACACCGCAGACTTCCTAAACCTGAACACGCAGCAACCTCAGCCAGAGAAGACGGAGAAGAAACTACCTAGTCAGGACTCGTTCGACTTCTTTGGGATGATGGAGAAGAAAGTAGATGAATTTGGGGACTTTTTGAGTGGGAAAGGGGGCGGGGATACCGCTCCGGTAAGTCAAATCATAAAGTAAATAACTATTTTTAACAGCCCTTTGTCCAGCAGTGCACCTAAAGACTTCCACTCGTTTTAACACGTTTCACAGTGTCACCTTACAGCCAAAAATGGTTTATTTATTATTTATTTAAAACAAGTTATATAGTATTTCAAAATATTAATAATGACTATTGACGATATCACAAAAACCAGTTTTGGTTTTACCGTGCACCGCTGATTCGACATCAGATTCAATCATTTAGATAGAGCATAAAGTTAAATATTTTACTGTCAAAAACTGTCAAAAATAACTTGCACAGTTGCAAACAAGGTTATTCTATAAACTTAGTTGTTTATGTGTAAACAAATTAAAATAGTAAGACACGGGTCTTAACGCGACGTTTATTAATGAGTTACATTATGTACTCATGTCAAAGTCAAAGTCAAAGTCAAAGTCAAAATTTCTTTATTTGTTTAGACTAATAAATAGTTCTTACAAATCGTCATTTTGGTCTTAAGGAGCCTCTACATGTCTCATAATCTTTTTACCCTACCAGCGCTTCGAGACCAACATTTGGCAAGTGCTGAGAAGAAGCGCCGCAACAAACTCAGTCACCACTGTCTGCCGGTTAATATAAATAAATAGAAATAGTAGTAGTAGGTACATTCAATTCAGGAGCAGTTCACTGAATTTACCATGCATTCTTGTATGGTGTATCTTATAAGAATGGGTAGGTATACAAGATTGCGTGGTATATTAAACAAGGTAGTGACGTGCTAATATCTAGACTTACATATTAAGATACTAGTAGAAATGACTCGCATACATAAATTTGAATAACTTGGATTGACCAGTCCCCGAAAGCAGCGCCTGTTCACAGACATGACGAGTGAACCAGCCATNCGCGCCGTACTAATCAATGTCGGCTTCCGCATTGTAATTTATACTGATATTCACATCAATATTTTGACAAAGTAGTTACTAATATTTAAACAATAACTGTGGAAATCAATTCTCCAATGAATATTCTTTATTTTGGGATACTTTTATTGCTGTTATTGCTGTGTATTAAAACCAAAAATCACGATCAAAATGTGACGTAAATCTTAAAAATTTGCCAAAATATTTTTAGATTTTACTTAATAATGGTAATGAAATTCAAGAATCCGTTTGACTATTGGACTACAAGAATATATGTCCGATGATTTCTATATATTTTTAAGCTTATTATACGAGCATAAATAATAGATACAGGACTTTGAAATTGAGTCTGCGGCAATTTTTCCGTAAAATGGTTGTGGGAGATGGGGCACTGACATTATTAGTCAACAAAAAGGATTCGCAGTAATTAAATAATCTCTGGGTGTTGCTTAAGATAGTAATTCATGCTTCCAAAATCTTAGAAATTTGCACGAAAATGTAAAATGGCTCTTAAGTATGTTTATATCCGTTGTCTTGTACCCATAGTACAAGCTTTGCTTAGTTTGGGACTAGAAGCGCAGTGTAAAATTTCCAAGGATATTTATTAAAATAATATACTATATAAAAAAAAATATGGTCGTTAAGGGACAAGTTAACGTCGAGAGATGTTATCTTTATTAGGTAATTTTGTCTTCACTGCGCAACCACAACCGTATTCAATGTATCAGAGGCAAATGAAAGATTCGGCCTATTCTCTACACTGCACTGGCCAGATACCTGAGTAGGGAAGGCTAATCGACCTGAATGATGTCGCATACAAAATACTACTTGAAAGGTTCACCTTTACGCCAAATGACACGTAATTTAAGCTGAAATATTATAGGTTACGGAAAAATACTTCATGCTTATTAAGCTGAATTTTTGGCGTCCTACATACGCCTATTCATGTGATGGTGATATTTAACTACTTGTCTATTCCATTTCTTCCTTTTGTCTATGAATTTTTGAAATCAGCTGTTCCATTTGTCAAAAATCATAATAATTATTTTCAGGCACAACATCAGTGACGCTCGGCAGTCGCTTTACAACGCGGCGAACGAATGGACAGCAGCCGTGAAGAAAAGGGGCCGATTCTTGGGTGGCGACCAACCGAACCTAGCCGACATCACAGTGTATGGAGTCCTAAGCAGCATCGAGGGCTGCCAGGCCTTCAAGGACCTACGGAACCACACCGATATCGGCAAGTGGTATGACGATATCAAGAACAGCATCGACAGGAAAATGGGAAAGGTCTTAGCTGTTCATGCGTAGAGTTCATTGTCGCTTGACTTGTGTGTGAAGGTATGTCCTATTGCAGGGCTTCCCAAACTTATTTTTATGCTGACGTCCTTTTGAATTTGACACTTGTTGCGATGACCCCTTCCCCTCTCGTCTAAAAGTACTTATCATTTTGTAGTTATTAAAGCCTCGTAACAAGTTCAAGTCACATCGATACAGTAAGTTTGCCCCACAACAAACTGGGATAATGCTGTGACGCCCCTAGGGTGTCACGACGCGCAGTTTGGGAGGCCCTGTCCTATAGAGCTATGCAGGTGGCGAAGTAATATGGTTTTAATGATTTATTTAAGTAAGTATGATTTGAGGTGAGAGTGGAACATTCAATTCTTGTTCTGTTGTTTATTAATGAAATCGGCACCTTCCGGCATTCGAAATTAAATCGAGTGAGAAATTATCTGATTGAATGGTCTGATTCCACCTTAATGACACGTCACGTGCAACTTGCGTCCAAGTGTGAACATGTGTTGTAGTTGAAATTCATAAATAATATTTTCTAATGTTACATTATAGCTTATTCATATTTTAGAGTTGAGTTTATTTAATAGCTAATTAATTATACAGATGCGACATAATAATTGTTATCATTAAAGTACACACTAAGTTACACTTCTAGCTCTAAATCTGAGATTAGTTCTGTTACGTAAATCTATTATTCTCATTTTATCTTAGAGCCAAAGCACACGGTGCGTTACGGCGCTGAACCTCGAAAGATTTTGCCGTATCGACAACGCGGCGCTGCACCGCTCGTGTGCCCGCCACAGATATTATTATGTAAGATGACGCAGCGACACCGCTCCGGCGTCGCACCGCCGTAACGCGTCGTGTGCATTGGCTCTTAATTTTATTGGAAGGAGTCATATTAGAGTATTAAATGCAATTGTGATTTTATTGATTAGTTGTTAATACACGTTAACGTTTTAATTGTTGTTTTTTTCTGTACTTTTGCCTTCCCATATATCATAAAATAAAGCATTGCGAAATAATTATAAAAAAACATAACATGTTAAATAAAACTTTATTTACAATAATAATGCTGAAATAATCCCGTTCAAAAAGCAGACAAAAACAATTACTGGCACTTTCATGGTCAAAGTCTTCTTTTCAAACATACCATTTAACCAAATACTTAATGCAAAGTTATTACAATATTGCAGTCTTAATGATAATTTAAATCTTATATTACACACATTTAAAGTAGTTATTCCGTTATTAGGATAAAGGACGAAGCAATCAATCCGAACACTGATCGTAACCGTATCAACTCGAGGCGGTCAGCAGTTCTTTGTATGAAACTCCGTACTGCAAAGGCGATACGGTGTTGATCCCTTTCCGGGTTGATAAGTGTGCTATGACCTTTAGACTTTTTAACAAGCTATTTGTGTGTAAGTGAGAGAGAAGCCTCTGTTAGCTACGTCTGGAGGTGAGGTGGCAGTGGCTCCTTCGCTGGCGTCTGTCACCACGTAAAGGACGAACGGCTTGCTAGCACCTGGGGAAAAGAATTGTTTGATTCAATCGCATATAAAATACTCCTACTTATTATTTCAGGGGAGTGTTTAGGTAGCGAGAGTTAGTAAATATAAATTAGTTATGTATGACAAGACCCCCGAACCGAGTTATCGGTCTTTTGGAAGCAAAAATGATCTGTCGTGGTACGATAAAATATACTTGATATTGGCGGAACAGTGTGCCCTGTGGCGAAAAACACAAGTTCATCGCCATTAATAAGAAGAAGAAGAAGAAGAAGAAGTGTTACGAGTGGATTGACCTAAATAGTCGGCCTAAGATATATTTGTTTTGGCTCCGTTTTATTCGCATCTTGGCACATTTTTCACAAATGTGAAAGATTGTGATAATGAATGAATGTTTGTTACTCTTTAACACAATTACAGATTTTGATCTATCTTTACAGTATTAATGTTTATGCATCAGTAGGCTTAAGATGCGCGTCGTCATAAGCTTTTATCGCGCCATTTTTATCGATACGTGATAAGCCCATACATTTGTCATCTAAAATCATCGATAAGATTGCGCATAGATTTTACCGTAGTTCGTATCGTAGCTCGGCTGAAAATACTTACTGCTTACGGTGACGAAACCGATACCGCAGAACCGGTCGGTACCGACCGCGACTCCGGTGGCCACCACCGTGGGATTGGGGATCACCACGAAGTCTGTGGTGCACGCTCCGTCGTTGGACGCGCCTAGGGCCGTCCCCAGAACCGTCAGGTCAGCTCCCTCCACGTCACCGGACACCGTGAACGAAAACACGTCGTTGGTCTGGACAAAAGATTAAAGTTACAAGAATTAGGCTAAGAACTCACGGCACGATTTTAAATCACTGGTTTTCGCGCGGGCGTAAACCGCCGTGCGGGACCCGATTACAACCGCGCCCGCTGCGGGCGAAAACCGCTTCGTAAGTTTGGCAATTAGTTTTTACATAAGTATCTGCATTCTACAGAAGCTGCGGGCCCGCAACCGCCGGGGGCGCGTTGAAAATCGCGCCATGAGTGCTTAGCCTTATGGTTGCGAACATTATGGGGACGGCACTTAAAAGTTTTAAGTGACGAATAATGTATCTTATGGTTTGACGGAAAGTCTTACCTGTGCATACTGTATAGCACAGAAGCCGGCCTCCATTCTAATACAAATCCCATAGTTGAGATTGACCATTTGCCTGGTGCCCGTGACCAGAGACGCGCTAAGCGCAGAATTGGCCGCGTCTCCGAAGTTAAAACTGTTTATTGTACCAGTAGTACCAGTGTAGTACTGCAGACAGCCGTTTGGAGCTGAAAAATACATAACAAAGCGAAAATAGAACTCATTTACATACATTTTGTTTTATTTTTACATAATAAGTATCTGGCTACCGGTCAAATGAAGGTTGCATTCGCAATGTCGAGTTCTGACGGATAAAATGTTTTGTAAGCCAAGGCGCAGACCACCGACTTTTAGTTGGCCGATAGTTGGTCCCGATTTTAATTTGTACGAAGAATCGGCTGATACCAAATCGGTGTAGTGTGCGCACTTTCATACATGCCCATACTGATAAACAGCCCGACCCAACTATCGGCCAACTAAAATTCGGCGGTCTGCGCCTAGGCTTAAAAATGTCGTGTCAAGTCTCGATTGAGATAAAGCATAGGTTGTTAAATTTTAAGAACATTTTTGTGATCATCGGTCGCTAAACATTTGAAGTTTTTAGCCTAGGCGCAGACTACAGACATTTCGTCGGCCGATAGTTGGCCCCGATTCTAGTTTGTAGGAAGAATTTAAACTTATCATTTTGCCTTCGACTTGACAAGAATCGCCATGTAAGTAATCATACCTAATAATTTTATACCAAAAACTTCCATGCATTGGTCGATCGGACTTTCAAATTGCGATATTTGACGCAGTAAAATTTGCATAGGATCGATGAATTTCCCTAAGTAGACGTGGAAAAACGTCGAGCACATTCATCAGTCTTAGTCAGGTGATACAATGTATTATGCCAATATCAATCGATGCATTATTCCGCATCTGTCAAGGACGCTGTGCCTCTGGTGAATTATGCAGCTGTACCACGTCTTGCAACACTTTGTAATATTCTTTGTGATTTGAAGTGCGAAAACCTGAGGGAAAATGGTTAGTTAATAGGTTTTTTAGGTTAAAGATTAATGTGAAAATCTTAACGCAATCCGAACAATCTGTAGGGTCACACGAGCGCAGGGTAGTATTTTCCCATTCTGCCATGTACCGTGATGTAGACGGCCATGAATAGAAATGTCACAGAGCTCTCATTGATCTCGCTGTTCCAAAGATTTACTCACCAATTCCTGGGCAGTCGCACCCCAGTTGCGTGAGGCGTATGTTCCACCTCCTAGAGAAGGTTGTGGATGATGTTGCGGTGACAGTTATGGTCAGGGCGTTGTTTCCGTTGAAGTCCACGTATATGGTCTGGCCGGTGTTGTCCCCGCATAGTGTTGGTACCACCGTGTTCCCACCAGTCACGGTGATGGAGTCGGTGGCACAGTTTCCGTCTCCGTCTGGCTGGGCTAACACCATGTCCAAGAAATCGATACGGAGCTGTTGAGGAGATAGAATTAGTTTGAGTTGTCTCTGATTTGTTTTGTGCGCTTATGTGCCAGGCGGCCAGAAATGTTTGGGTAGAAAGACCGAGCTCTATGGCATTACCTGTAGGCAGTGGCGGATTTACAAATTTGCCGCTAGTAGGCCATTCAATTTTTGCCGCCCCTACCTACTGACTTTTGAAATTCAATACGTTAGTTTAATCCCGTTATTTGTATGATTGTGAACTTAATGATATTATTCTGTCAGTTACTAAATTATTATTGCAACCCGCTATGTAATGAAGAGTTTAATGTTGACCTAAAAATAGCAGTAGGTATGTACTAATCCTAAGGTGGGCAAAGGCATGACTTAAAAATACCTACACTATATGAACACAGACAAAATAATGTGTGGTCAGTAAACATTGTTTTTGGTAAATATTTTTATTGGACTTAACAGTTTAAAAACAATACAAAGAATTTCTATTAAAATATAACATGTTAACAATTCAGTTAATGGTGACAGACAATGAGATCAAATAAGTTTTACATTATTTTCTTGCGAGATTTTAAATTTGCAAAATCATTAATTATATCGACGTATGAAATCTTTTTCATTAGTTCTGACTCTATGCACAANCTTATCACCTGCCTTCGGCTTGACACCTTACAAGAAACACCCTGTATATGGATTGTGTAGGTATACGTATAATTATATATTTTTTTCCTGTAAAAAAATTTTTCTAAATTTGCCGCCCCTCTAAATCTGCCGCCCTAGGCACTGGCCTACTTGGCCTATTGGTAAATCCGCCACTGCCTGTAGGCTGATTCTATAAAACTTGTAATTGTAGGCGACGCTAGTCAACGAAACGATTCAAATAACTAGAATTCTGACTTCCTATGAAGGCTCAAAAGTCGTACAATTGTAGTGAACCCACTCTTAACACAAGCATACCTAGAGGAATATCAATGTAAATAGGAACTAGGTACATTATATTATTTGATATTCAACACTAGGATAGGGTCTCTAAGCGTAACCTAAGGACATCCTCTCAATTTCGAACTCCTATGTTTTTCTGATTAATTTCGTTGCGGGTCCAATGACAGTTTAAATTTCCCCCGGGACAAACTTGACCTTCATTGGTTGAGTTTTTATGGCGGTCAAGCTGTAGATCCTGGCTACACAGGAGTTGCAGTGGTGGGAACGAGAGGTGGGAATAGTCATGGAGTCAATAAGAAGCATACCTAGAGGTTAACGGAAAAATCGGGGCTTACCTGGCATATGTTGTTATTGCAGCGGTTGACTGTGATGGTGCAGGCGGCGCCGCCCGCGTACGCCGCTGGGTACCCCGGGCTCGTGAAGTACGTGTTGTTCACGTTCGACGTGGAGCCGCACGTCCGAGACACTAGAGATTAAACTGGACATTAATACTTAAAATTATTAATTGAGTGACTCGCAACCCATTTGAGGGCTATCGTATTTGTAGAGTACTAGAATAAGGTAATGTCACTCGCCAGCGGTGCCTACTGCTATGTAAAAATGATAGCCCTAATTGACATAAGTTTTTGAGCGATTTCACCAGCTAGTCGTATTTCCAAGAGGGTCCTGTCTACACGTATTCCGGTCTATAATTCTGCGGCGGATACTTTGATTCTTTTTTCTGATTCGATCACGTAGGGAAACTCCGAGCATAGCACACTCCATCGTCTTTTAGTAAAGATCCACGTCTCAGTGCATTGGAGGAGTTGAATATGTAGCATCGACCCCTCCTACTGGCGCAGGAGACGGTGGTGGTGCCAATGAGGCCAATCTTCTCATAAGAGACTTTCAGTACATTGGAGGCTTGAAGGAGTAGTTGAAATTAGTAGGGTTGTTTTAACTTACCAATGCAGCATCGGCCCCTCCTACTAGCGCAGGAGCCGGTGATGGTGCCGTTGACGTTGTTGCACTTCCGGCGCGCCAGGCACGTGCCGTTCATGGTATTTGTGCTGGAGTAGTAGGAACTAAACTAGTTCTCCAACTCACCTATGCAGCATCGGCCCCTCCTACTAGCGCAGGAGCCGGTGATGGTGCCGTTAAGGTTGTTGCACTCCCGGCGCGCCAGGCACGTGCCGTTCATGGTTTAGTACTAGAGTCGTTCTAACCTAAGGACATCCTCTCATGTTTGTCTACGTGGGTAACCTTGAAGCTTATCATGAGGTCTTCTTCTTCTCATAAGAGACTTTCAGTACATTGGAGGCTTGGAGGAGTAGTTGGAATTAAACGTAGGGCTGTTTCAACTTACCGATGCAACATCGGCCCCTCCTACTAGCGCAGGAGCCGGTGATGGTGCCGTTGAGGTTGTTGCACTCCCGGCGCGCTAGACACGTGCCGTTCATGGTATTCGTGCTGGAACAGTCCGTGTTGGCGAAACGGACGATGCTGACGAATGGGAACACTGAAAGTATAAGGGCAATGTAGGAACAGGTTAAAGGTGCAAATAGAATGAAGTTATTTTATTGGTTTACAACCTGTGTCATGATAAAGTTATCATCACATGAAGATTTATAAATAACGTGCGAAAATCATTAGGTACTGTATTTTTTCCGTCACTTGGGTCGCCTTATGTGATCTTTGAAGTTCTTGTTCTACTTATTTCCATAAAATTTTGTATGTCACATTGTTATTCCTAACTCAATTTGTTTAAAGATTATTTGTTTTAGCATAATATGTAGGAAGTTTATAAGGTCGGTGTAATGAAACTCTGTCTAGCAGTTTGTATTTATTAACATCAATTTTCTCTCTTTACGTTGGCAGGAAAATGGTAGAATAACCAACAAGATATTAGGTACTATCGGCAACAGTGTTAACTGCCCATTGCCAGTCATGTCATCTCGTTCTATCGCAAAGAATCACCATTTGATTAGAGCGAGAGCAAAAACGGACATGGATAGTTGACAGTGTGGCCGTGTGTACATACTACTAATAATACCTTTTCTTTTAATTTTTTTTAAATATCCTTGGATATTTTACACTGCGCTTCTAGTCCCAATTTGGGACTAGAAGCGCAGTGTAGTGTTGGGACTCCCAAACTAAGCAAAGCTTGTACTTACCTATGGGTACTGGACCACGGATATAAACATACTTAAATACTTTTTTTTTGTAGATAGATAGCATACTTATTATACATAGAAAACACCCAGTCCAATACAAACAAATATGTGCATGCACTGTTTGTACTGTGCAGGAATCGAACCCGCTACCTCCGGAATAGTAGTCCGTTTCAAACCACTACACCAAACGGCCGCAATTCTACACAATTTATTCCGTGGTGAAGCAAGCATTAATGTTTCCCATGGCCCCACATATTGAAATCGTTCACGTAGCCTACTTATAATGAAAGTTGGGAGATTAGTTAGCGATACCAACTTTTACGGAGTAAACCCGTTTTGTCAACATTAGGTACTAACACCACTTTTATATTAATACCCAATGTTGACAAACTTACCTATTTTGTCATTAAAAATAATAAGTATTTAAAGTTAATAATTAATTCCAAAGGTTATTTTTCAAATTAAAATCTGGATAAAGTTAAAGCGGAATTATGAAAAATACGGGCAAGGTCGATATTAGGATGATTAGACATTGCTTCTTAACTGAATACGTGAAAAGTTTTAATGAAGTCTTTATACCAATAATGCTTAATACAGTTTTCACGCACTCTACTTCAGACCAACAACATTTTCGTAGCATCAATTTTAAGAAGTATCTACTTAGTTCTGTACATAGATAATAATGGTATGGTTATGGATAGAAAAGTACAGTAGGTACCTATATAAAACCTATGCATTGCTATTTAACAAGGCACACATATTTAAGCTCAACTGGAAAAAAGGAATGGGGTCAATAATATTCAAGCGTGTTTTTTAAATTGTTGTAAAAAGATTTTCAGACGCAGTTTCTTTGTAAGTTTTTAGTTCGCACAGCTAGATTTTATTTTATGCTTATTTTTTAGAGATAGGTATAATAAAACTAGGTGTGTGTGTAGCTAAAATAGGACGGTCTCGTGGTTATGATTAAATTATCTGTTTACTGAAACTGTCGTATAATGCAATTACCATTTCTACATGAAACGACAACATAAGCTTAACACGTAGGTACTTAGGTATCTAAATGATCGCCGCTACAGTTGATTTGAATATAAAATAATTGTATATTATTTACTATTACAATGAACCAACATTGCCTTAGATTGCCTACTACAGGCAAATTTATCATAGTCAAAGTCAAAGTCAAAATTTCCTTATTTGTTTAGACTAATAAATAGTTCTTACAAATCGTCATTTTGCTCTTAAGGAGCCTCTAATGTCTTATAATCTTTTTACCCTACCAGCGCTTCGAGACCAACATTTGGCAAGTGCTGAGAAGAAGCGCCGCAACAAACTCAGTCACATAATAATAGGTACTCACATAATTTTCCTTCTCGTTCATTGTACTCCTCCAAATCGTCTTCTTCATCGAATTTCGTTTCATAGTCTCCATGTATGGATATCGCGGCTACAGCCGCCAGAACCGCGGCTATCATCCAAACCAACTTGTACGCCATTTTGGAACTGCTGTCAACTTTTGGCTTAGGTAAGTTTTAGACTCAAAAAGAAATCATCGCAAGCACAGTATAGGACGCTGAGTCCTAAAATGAGAGTGAACAAACCTATCACATATATATAAAGTAGGGAATAACGGGCCCTGTTTGTACTTATAGTTAGAGGGTTGCGACCGTTTTTCGTTTAGCACTAGTTGACGAGACTCGCTAAATTCTTTAGTAGGTCATTTCAGTGTATGGTATGCAATGGATCATAAAATAAACACGATCGATAGGGTTTAGTGCGTGTCTTTGACCTTTAATAATCGCGTAAACGATAGGTCAGGAGTTGGTATATAATTCGTGAAATATGCATGCATATAGGAAAATACAAACAATAAAAGAGAGGCGTTAGGAGGCCTACTTATGTCAACAGCGGATTAAGGAAGGCTGAAGTCCTACCATTTACTTGGTAGGACTTCAGCAGTGACTTGTAACACTCACTCCAAGTGAGTATTATTAAAGAAGATAGCATGATGACTTAATAAAATATACATCCTACATATTCTTGGCAGGTAGTTGCTAATTTTTTGTTCATAAGATAGGCCCCCTTAATTGATATTCATTGATCGTGGTGCATAATCTTTTCGTTTTAAACCTTTGTTTGTCACCTGTCATCCGCTTTGCAATGGAGGGAAGTCGAACCTTAACTTCGAACTCCTCCTATGTTCTTCTGATTAATTTCGTTGCGGGTTGATGACAGTTTAACTTTCCCCCGGGACAAACTTCACTTCATTGGTTGGGTTTTTATGACGGTAAAGCTGTAGATCCTGGCTACACAAGAGTAGCAGTGGGAACGGGAGGTGGGTAATATACACCCACTCATTCATGCACCTAGATAGGGCATGGATAAATACTTGCTCAGTTTGCTCTACTATCTATCTGTTTACCTAACATATTGTAAAAAGGAAAGATTTGGTTATTTGTATTGAATTGAATAGGCTCCGAAACTACTGGACCGATTTGAAAAATTCTTAACCACATTAACTTTTATCATTCCAACTTCCGTTCCGCTTAAACAGTTGATAAAAGGTAGAGTAGGTACCCTCACCTGTGTAATAAAGTAAAATTGATTCCTTTAAGTTTGGCTTCTCAATGTGAATAAACCTCGCAATAGTCCGCTTTGTCGTGTTTTTAGATCCACAGTGTGGGCTGCGGCCCTGAGGTCAGACTTTATGAGACGCTACAGAAGTCTGAAATGGCTCAATCGAACCGACAGGACGGTAATTCATCAGACAATTGCTTGATATAGCCAAAATGGCAGTTTTTATAGCTATTTCCCACTTCGCCTGCTTTACCTGGAAATCTAACCCAAGACAAAGTCTCAAATTGCTACATAGTCCAGTCATTATAGTAAGTTCACCTCGGAATTGGAGATACCCAGCTGTAAGTCTGTAAATACGTGTATATTGACACCCTAAAAGTTGTCTCAAAACCTACATATGGTAGGGTATAAGCAACTATTAAATTTCAAGGTCAACGGTCACAAAAATCGGTTTTTTGCGCTTTTTTTAGAAATATCTCATTTCCTATGGGTTTTTTGCTATTTGTATTTATTATCAATATTGTAGAATACAAAATTCTCTACAAATTTTGTTTAAAAACTTTTTTTATACGGTGAACCGTTTTCGAGATAGAGGGCGGAGAGCGCGCGGTCACTGCATCACTTCAGGTCTACTTAAGCGGTTTAGATTTTTCATACAAAAGGATTTTCCCGCTAATTCCTGTGGGAATTTCGGGAATTCCTTGTTGTAACTAAGCTTTGAGTTTACTAAGGTACCTACATGCCAAATTTCAAGCGTCTAACTTCCGTTAAGCGTTTAGATTTTTCATACAAAAGGATTTTCCCGCTAATTCCTGTTCCCGTGGGAATTCCTAAGTATACTATAACCTGCCCAGGTGTATGAAGAATAATTGTACCAAGTTTCGTTAAAATCCGTCGAGTAGTTTTTGTTTCTATAAGGAACATACAGACGGACAGAATTCTATACATGAAATATATTTTCAAAATAACTATCAGGGGGTGATTAGTGATCGATACTGATGCCAAAAATGCAATCAGTAAAATTTTTGTCTGTCTGTCTGTCCGTCTGTATGTTCCTTATAGAAACAAAAACTACTCGACGGATTTTAACGAAACTTGGTACAATTATTCTTCATACACCTGGGCAGGTTATAGTATACTTAGGAATTCCCACGGGAACAGGAATTAGCGGGAAAATCCTTTTGTATGAAAAATCTAAACGCTTAACGGAAGTTAGACGCTTGAAATTTGGCATGTAGGTACCTTAGTAAACTCAAAGCTTAGTTACAACAAGGAATTCCCGAAATTCCCACAGGAATTAGCGGGAAAATCCTTTTGTATGAAAAATCTAAACCGCTTAAGTAGACCTGAAGTGATGCAGTGACCGCGCGCTCTCCGCCCTCTATCTCGAAAACGGTTCACCGTATAAAAAAAGTTTTTAAACAAAATTTGTAGAGAATTTAGTATTCTACAATATTGATAATAAATACAAATAGCAAAAAACCCAAAGGAAATGAGATATTTCCAAATAAAGCGCAAAAAACCGATTTTTGTGACCTTTGACCTTAAAATTTAATAGTTGCTTACACCCTACCATATGTAGGTTTTGAGACAACTTTTAGGGTGTCAATATACAAGTATTTACAGACTTACAGCTGGGTATCTCGAATTCCGAGATTCTTACCTAATTTAAGCTTAAATGACTGGACTAACATCACGATGTTTAAAGGTAGATAGGACACACATAAAAACACACATAAATAAATGTGACTATATTTAATTTGTTCTGAAACGTGAAAGTTGTAGTAAAACAGAATTTACAATACAAATAATATCGTTTACTTTACGACTGAGAGGTAAATCTTTAAGATCAGCTTGCACACATGTGGAAATCAATAGAATACTACGTAGGTACCTACAGTCAGCGTACAGGTACAGTTAGGTAATTCGTGACACCCAAAGTAGCCAAAAAGTTCGCAACACGTCTTTGTTACAATTGAAATAATATTGCGTTGTCAACTTTTTGACACCAGTATCACTAACTATAGATGACCCACGCTGAACTGTCCCACCAAACTCAATGACAGGGGGGCGCTACCATCGTTCAACTATATGGTTTCCAACATGGCAAAAATCTGAACCAGCGATCCGGTATTGACGGTGGCGCCCCACTGTCAATGTCATCGACAGGACAGTCCAGTATTTTGGAACTATACTTACCTATTTGACGCTGACTCTTAGCGCTGACTGTACAACATTTTCTTTCAAACACTTATTAAACAAAACTTTTTTCAAGCATTGTTCAATTTGATAATGCACATTTAGGTATTCAAAATTTTTGACGATGTGACAATTTTAGATTCAGACACGGAGCTAGCTGTTTTTAAAGAGGTACCTAAACCTTAATTATTTAAAAATTTGCTTTTATGGCACAGTGCGTAGGCAGAAATAAAGGGAAAATCAATGGCACTAAACAGCGGGAATTCTTATTGTACGATTACAAGTATTGATGAGCTTCAATTGATATCAGCATAAACTCATACCACAGAATACATAATAGTAGCAACAGAAATTGCACTCCTTTGTGTAGGATCAGATGCCGACATTTTAACGGTAATAATAATAATGCAAAATATCCAACGCACATGGTGCATTCGAAATCGCACCTTACTACTACGCTCACAAGAGCGCAAATTTTTTGTGTTCAGAATTGATCCACAATTGATCTACGCAGCTCAAGCGTCAGGGTTGTATAAGCAAAGTAAAATAAATAATAACTTAATTTTAAGAAGCATTTATTGTATTTACGATTGGTAATGTTTAATCTAGTGGTGTTTGTATAATCGTACCATCTCTAAAGTACCTATTAATAAACTTTAGTGTTGCAATAATTCGAAATTGGACAAATAGTTTTAAAAGGTGTAGAGTCGGAAAATAGACACGGTGAAGTAAGTTAATGTTTATATTAGCTAAAATAATTTTTTGGCTACAGTTTTTTGTCATAAGTATTTCAAAATTATTTAAAAAGTGTAGTTTTTTAATTATTTAAATTAGTACAGTTAATTATTATTCCTAAATACTACGATTTTACATTAAAGAAGGATAACAGTACTGTTGGAACAATAAACCTTGATTGTGACGATGATCGACCGAGCGTGTATAGAAATACGCGTGTGCTCACAGGCGCGTGGCGGTCCTGACTGATTTGCAACTTGAAGTTGTCGCGCGCTGTAGGTAATTATCTCGGCCGGCATAGGCGAGTGACGGAGGCCTGCTCATACTAAGGTTAGATGTCAAAATTTCAATTATTTGTCCGTCAGACAGATAATTAGAAAATATTAGACTCATATTTTTTATTTTCTTTCATAATTAAATAATAACAATGCTACCTACATCGAGTTGAAATGGCGCGTTACGTCACGCTTGAGTAGAATTTTTACTCAAAAGTGACATCACGCGACATTTCAACTCAAAATAATACTGTAACTATTCCATTAAGAAAAAAAATCTAAAATACGAGTATGTGTCCAAAATTTTTTTATTATCTGTCTGACGGACTAAATAGAATTTCGATTTCATTACCCAGTCACCATCCCTATTCGATTTTAATTTCTTGTCAGTTACAGTTTACTGGTTAATAGCTTGCGGTTTTTAATTAATTTCTTAAGTTTATTTTGAAATTACTGCAAAATGAATTCATGCTGATATCGGCAACCTTATTACTGCATCCAATTATAATACTTATGTTAAATACACCTATGCATACTTACTCTATTTTCATTTGATTTGTGTTTTTTAAGACATTGATTTACATAATAATATTTACATGACCGATCACTACATAGTAAGGTAAAAATATGTTCAGTTGTGGTTTTCAGTATTTTAACATCGTTTTATGTTAAACTCTATGTAGTGAAAACTTCCAGGTTTTGAAGCAATCACTCGCTGCAGTTGACTGCCTTCCCAGCTTTATTACATTACGACTCTTTGTAAATTTTCGAAATACTGCTACATGAAGTCGAACTCTATACAGTCAAATATGAACCTCTCTATAAACCTTGACACATTTTAGATAGGTATGGATAGGTGCATTATTAATTACAAGTAGTTTTTGTAGCACTGGACAGTAGTTTACAAACTGTAATATTGGTAAGGTAATGGTCAAATAAGTATTTGGCTAATTTTCATCTGAAAGTAGTGAGAGATGTCGAAGTAGTAAAATCAAGTGGTTAGTAAATCACACATCTGGCTACTCCTTCTGTTATATACAATTAACATAAGTTCATGTGTTTCATCAAAATATATATTTCAACTTTTTACACTCAACTATACAAAAAATAGGTAATATAAAAAGAATTTAAAAACATGTCATTGGTAATAAATTATCTTGTGACTTAGTCAACATTCTTAACTAGACTTATAATTAACATTACTAGTGAAATAAAAACGTACTTAATTAATTATAATATTATTAATGAAAAAATAAGTTCAAGGAATAAGCAAGAATAGGAGATAGTGAGGTACTATACTTGGTTTCATACATAAAGACCACTTATGACTACTGTCTTCTCGTACACCTAAAATTAAATTGATTCAACTCTTTTTAACTACGAAATATGGCATCTACAGACACGTTTATGGCAAATAATCAGCTTTAACTCCATTATTAAACATTCACTTATTACTAAGTCTGCGATAATTTTGTCTAATGAGACTGTTAGACTTAAAATATTTTATGTGCTCACTCATAACTTTTTCGTCCTAAAAATAAACGCACACAACAGGCATTCTAGTTACGTTAACATTTTATGGGACTGTAATAATTATTAGTCTTAATAAATAATCTTTAGGGTTGCTATTCGGTCGAAAAAAGCCAGATATTATAGTTTCTATTGGCTGTTCCGCCTGTGTTAGTGACGTGTTGCTTACTACAAGTAAATATGAAAAATTATCTAGAGATTGAAGAACCACTTTTAATCCTCCATATTGATTAGCGTAGATTTATCCGGCTTTCCGATTTGAAGACATGGCAACCCTAATACTGTGCAAAGCCAACCTGTGGACGTGTAGTTTTAGCACGAAAATAGAAATAACAAAACACGCGAGCTCAAGCAAACTCATTTTGAGATTATTTGCTTTTACATTTGATTATACACTCGCTTCGGCGATTACTTCAAAGAACAATATAATATTTATAACTTTCTTAAACTGATAAAATACTACCAGAGTTGTATTTGTTCAGGTGCCATTCAGCTCTTGAAATGGTTTAGACTAGATGACGAATCCTATGACACTGTGAAACTAATTCATATTCTAAGTTAATTGTCATTCTGAGAATAATCTAGCACTCATATACCTTTTGGCTTAAATTCACATTCTCACAGATAATATAAAATTACAGAACTACATTTTTAGTAGGTAAAGTTTCACTATTAACTAAATGCAAGATAGAGTGGCAAGATTTTAACTACAACAATCATTTATCATAAATATAACTACTGTCATAGTTGTATTTATTGGATGTAGTTAATTTTAAAATATACTTTTCCAATCCATTATGATTAGCACAGCAAAATTATCAATAAATATGTAATCGCAAAGGATGAAATCATACATATTGAACAAGATATGATTTGAGGGTGCTCTAAGGCAGTATTGGGCATATTTTTAAACGGTAGTGCTGCCACGGTACTAATATTTTGTTTATTTCTTTGTGTTAAACTTTATAAGAATGTATTAAAATACTCTTCTTTTTTAGTAAAAAACTTAGTTATTATATTATTAGAATTACATAATAGACTTTGGTTTTAAATTGATTTTATTTATTAGTATACTTTTCAGGTACGTCCACAGGCTACGTCCTTTTCAGGATACAGAACTATTTTTCCAGTTGTTGTTTCAGTTATTTATTTTAACAGTGTGGTGGCAGCACTTTCGAAGTAGAAATTTCTTACGTATTCGGCCAATGGTACAAATTTCCAGGCCAGGAAGAATTAAATTAAAAAAAAAAAGAAATTTCTTACAGAAAATAAAAAATTACAGAATTCAATGACAATAACTTTCACGTTAAGGTGAAGGAAAATACCCCGGGTTAGTATTTCGACTTGTTGATAATACTTGTTCTGTGATGGAGGTTTTGAATAAGATCCAACCATTAAAGTTTATGAGCAAATAACATGTAGTGTTGATAGAATTTCTAATATTTTTATAATATGCATAATTTTATTGAAATGTGTTAAATCCACAGCATTTTAAAATTTTATTATTTCAAAAATACTCGTATAGTATGCGTGGTAAATGAAATCTTTGTTCATATTTTAATCCTTCTTGAAATTTGGTAAAATTCGAATTTAGACATGACTTATCGATCTCAATAAAGTACACTATTATCGTGGAGGTAACATCACACACATTGTATATGTAACCTATACATTCCATTTGCCATATTACAGACTATTATATTATATCACCTCAAGATATACATTTTTGGGGCATCACACGATTTCACGTTGCTCCTACAGAATTCTACGTCAATATAAGGACACTAAGTATAATTACTCAGGCATTTGCAAGGCACATGTGGGTCGACCAGCACGAGGCAGACTAACTTAAAGGCAACTAGTGACTATCAACATGGCATGCACTTACACGATAAGGGGATATGACTCTCCTACAATTAGACATGGGTCACTCGCAAAGTCTCAGTGAGTGATTGCGGCAAACTCAACAAAAAAAAATCTGTATTCACTTATAAAATCACTTCATTTTTTACTCTACTGAGTAAGAGATGTTTAAAGAATTCACTGCGTTTTGCGGGAACTCTACATTTTGACATCTTTCTGAATGATCGCTTCTGCAAATTGCGCTAACATTTTAAAGAAGTTAGTCAACACTGAGTTAGCGCAATTGCGCTTCTTAGCGCAGTGTCACCCATGTCCTCTACAAGTGATACGATGATACGAGTATCTATGTTACAAAAAGCATGTAGACAGACTTGTTCCAAGGCACTGTATTACATGATTTCACTGGACGGAGGCAATAAGGATCCTTCAAATATTTTTACATTGTTAATAAGTAAAGTATTTCATAAGAATTAACAATATGTACTTACTAATTTACTTCTATGTTTGTACGTATAGGTAAGTAAGATTACTTAGTACATGACGAAACGTGGAGGATATATCAGGCAAAAGCTTGTTAGTGTAAGTAAATGGAATAGAAAAAATCTGTATTGAATCGAGACTAGAAAGTGTATTCAAAGCGTCCTCGTATATAACGACCAGCAGTTGCTACTGAATTTGACAATATTTTCTAATCTAGTACTTATGTAGATTGGTAATAAGACAAGTTTTGTTTCAAGCTCTCTGCTGGTCGTTAGACCCGAAGACGCGCCTGTGTCTACGTTTATCAACTAACACCTATAGACTAACTGCATTATTACTCAATAATAATATTAAGATAACTATAATATCTTGGATATTCCTTGCTCTCTTATAAATTAACTTAATAAATTAACTAATCATATCTAATGAATACTTAGAGCTTATGTAACGGTTCCCTCAGTGACACCAATCGGTGAGCAATTTCTTTGTAAGAAAATAATGGTAAAAAGATGGATGTTTGTAAAGTATGCTCATAATGTATAATGAATTTGTTTTCTGAGGTCAAGGCAAATCAGCGCAGAATTATTCGAATGTGAAACAAGGGCTGACGACTGCAGACAGCTTGTGAATTTAAAATACGACTGGGAGTTGTGTAGCCAAGGTATTTAGGGCACTGACTCTCGCATTTTTATGCAGTACTTCCATTTCATGTGAGTAGGTAATATGTATTCCATAATATGGAGTGATACATCGATCGATTAGAGAGAGCTGTGTACGAGATTGTGTGACAATATTGTATAAGGCTGTCTAAGTAAGATCGATCATTAAGTAGGTCATGCGAGATTTAACTTATCTCTAAAGAACATGCAACTGCATGCGATACCACGACAGATACATTGAGGCTATTCTGCACAGCAACCTAATCTGTATTTTTGGATTGATTTAACTCTTTCACTTGTTTCGAGATGAGCGACAGACCCTAGATCTACGTTATTATTAGGTACGTACTAAGTAGTCCAATGTTTTAAGAATGATGTTAAAAGCAGCTCTTTAGTAACTCTATTGGGTTATTTTCGCGATATTCTTGTGCCTGACCTAAACCTTGACGACAAAATACACAATGCATAATGGCCACGAATAGTAGGTAGGTACACGTACACATTGTGAAAGCAATCTTCTATTGTGACACGTGACATTATCCGTAAACAACAATAAGAAAATGCACATTATGGTTAACTGACGGCGATAGGCTCTTTCGAAACGCAAGATTTACATTATGAGGAGCCCAGATTTATAGCGATAGCTCGAAACTGAAGGTGTTCAATTACCCGCAGCTTTCAAAGCTGTGTGCCAAAAATTTTTGAGACTATAATAATGCATAAGTCCTTACAAATACTGAAATTGTTTTCATTGAAGGGATATCATTAACATCTTCTACTGCGCGGAGAGCGCAGTGCAGGATTGTTTATACAATTGCGACGCCTCTAAATAAGTTGTTGCGAAATATACAAGACAAGGAAGCGTTCTTGATGGCGGGAGGGGACGGCAGGCCTACAGCGCTCCGTACAGGGAGTCCATGAGGCTCGCGTCCAGGTCGCACTCCAGGAAGATGCTCTCACTGCATTCCTCCTGAAACAGGTCATTGTAATTTGCTTAATTACTGTGCTAATTAATATACATTTTACTGAAAATGGAAAGGAGAACCTTGATCACCGCCTCATTAAAAGAATACTGATTCTACGATAGAGCGAGCTTATCCAAAAGAAGCCTACGCTCGTGACTTGCTTGGGATTGTATGAGTTCGTTACACACAGACGTAAAAAGATGTAGTTTAATGTTTTATTTTATGGAAAATGCCAAAAACTAATTGAGGATAATGCAGACAATATAAACCGGTTGAGTGACAAGAAGTAAAGTGCATTAATGATGTTTTCAGTTCGGCTGGAGTCTTAATCATAATTTAAGCTACAGTTTTTGAGTGTGATTTGAATGGTATTGGTGATCACCACTTAGGATTAAGCCTGATGCATATTGGATGCTTAAAGCTGTTGGCTTTTACACAACATTCAGCCCTAAGTTTGTTGCCCTTTAAGCGCTATATCTTGCGCAGAATCAGTTGAAACTAATTGCTAAAATAAGTAGAGCAGGCACGAAACTTAGTGGTATGGAATTCGATGGGACCCTGATTCGATTCCCGATCTACTTAGTAATTTTATATGTATAAAGTAACTTTTTCTTAATAGGGACAGATTTATGGGAAACCAACCATAGCTCTACCATTTTTGTAATTTGGGGATGGTGTTTGTTTCCATTACTCTAGTAGAGTTGGTGGTGCGGTGCCTCGTTAAAAGGCCGTTATCATGTAATTGTGCTTAATAGAGACGATCTTACAAGCATGATTATTGTCCGATGTGTTGTCGACAGTACCTTGAATGAAAGAACGAAGAAAACGAAACACAAACCNACCGCTTCATATGAAGCGCAACGTGGTCGGACCGCGCGAAAGACCGCTCGCAGACCGCACACTTGAAGCGCTTTGTACCGTGAGTTTGCGGCAGAAATATGAAGGCTAGAGATACAAAGTCACAAACCTGTGCGGAGTGAGACTCGGGCGGCTGCTCACCGCCCCTCCTCGCGTGTCATTTGGACGCCTTGGGCAGGTGCCGCTTCATATGCAGCGCAAGGTGGTCGGACCGCGCGAAAGACCGCTCGCAGACCGCACACTTGAAGGGTTTGGCTCCCGTGTGCTTGCGGTAATGGCGCGTCAGCTCGTCGGACCTCGCGAACCGCCATTCGCACTCCGGCCACTGGCAGGTGTACGGTTTCTCGCCTATCGAAACGTTGTGTTGTTAACGACATAGCAATAGAGATCATTTTGCATAATGCAGTTTCGATACAGCCGGACATGCTCGGCAAAGGCATGCTTGAACCCAGTATGCATTCATTATTCGAAATTGTCATGCTTTGTCAATTTCCTTCATAGTTTTCCTTCAACGTGTGTGGTGCTGTTAGGTAGGTACTCCCTAATATCGTTTTAGTATTTTACATTTTCGCCCTCTCACTCATATCACGAAGCTGGCATGAGTGATATCGACAAATACACCTAAAATATGGAAACGGGGTAGCTATCCAATTGCTTCCGAATAAAATATCATGCGAATGTAGAGAATATTCATTGTGATGATTATGTTGTCATATCCATATTTTATCGACTTAATGAAAGACTCTATCGGTGATTTCCTCATGGAAATCATTCGTGAAAGATTCATTTCATACTGGTATAAACTGCACGCTGAGGTGAGTATTGCGCGAGCTTGCACTCTGCACTTTGCCGGCATGTCCTAGGCCTTGCGCGCGCTACCTCTCACTATCATGTACTACTTGTTGTGATCATTGTAGGTACACTGACTTCGCCAACAAGTAGGCACTGTAATAAATCTAGTATCTTATGTTTGGTTAAAGTTTTCCTACACATTTCTCAATATTTATACATTAGACTCATAAATAACTATAAATATACACAGGTAACTAAAAGATATTCTGCATTAGTAGAATATATGCTAGCTAGTATCCTTTTAAACTAAATCTTAACTAACACAACTTACAAAATATAAACTTAAAATAAAAATTTCGCTAGTGGCAGTTAGTTCGGTTAATGGTTTTTATAAATAATTCGCTTTAGCCACTTAAAATAAAATATTATGTATTTAATAATGTTTAAACTAATGTAAACAAGATAATGGTTGATATTTACCTGTATGTATTCTTTGATGAGCTTTCAGATGCGAACTCTTTGTGTAGACTTTCGTACAACCTGTAGACAAATAATAATTTTAAGTTATAAAACATGCTGTGTAAGGAAACATTTCAAAAGTTCAAACAAATGCACAGTTAAGTTTCTAAGTACAGGGTATTATGCGTTTATACGCCGTACCATTATTACGGAATGCGAAATCTTAAATGATAGTACTTCAAGAATGATGTCATACTCTAACATCATTCAACCTTTGCTTTCCAGTTTTGTTTTGCTTTGATTGTTTATTTTTCAGATTAAAAGCTGTACCTACATATATTTCAAAATAAACGACATTGTACGTTACCTACTTAGATTATTCTTTAAATTAGTGTTTGACTTGTTATTTCGTCGTGATTTCTACAAGAGTCAAACTGAATAGTTTATGAATATAATTAATAAAATAGTTTTAGAAATGTATTTTTATTGCGAGCAGAACTTTAAAAACGGTCGCTGCTAAACCGTAAATGTAAAGTTACTTACCTACCTAATTTAATAGGACTATTTTTCTAAACCTAAAAAATCAGGCTTAAGTTTTGAACCCATGACTTTTCGCTTGCCGGGCGACTGCCCCAATGTGCTAAGGAGATATTGGGTAAACCATTTGAGATGAATCTTCAATACAAATTCTCTACATTCTTGGGGTAAGTATTCTTCAATTAAAAGCCACATAACTGTTTCAAGTTTATCAGTTTACATTGACATGGCTCTAAGGCTGGGTTGCACCATCTTACTTTAACTTCGACAAACGTCAAAAGTCTGTCAAACTCCATACAAAAAGCACCGGTTATCGTCAAAGTTACCATTAAAATTAGGTGGTGCAACCCAGCCTAAGTAAGGACTAGTAACAGTGGCGGTGAAACTATGACCGACGGCTTAACGAGCCCTACAAAGCAGTCAACAGTCGTATTGGAAAATCGGGCTAGTTGCTTTTAAATACCTAACCAAATTGGATACATAGTACTATCAGTTTCGTTATTTTTTCAGTTGGAACTGAGAAAAAAGCCCAAAATTACACTGAGAGTGATAAAAGCTTAATACATAACATGACACTAACACAGTTGCTATTAGCGAATTCAAACCAGAAACTTCAGCAGAGCATAGAGGTCCGGTACGAGAACTATTATTTTCAGGGTTTGCATTGTAAAGGTGTCAGTTAAAAAGTCTGTTGTATTTGATAGGTCGTAATCTCTACCACTTAATTTAGTTTTACCAGTAATTTATTATACAGATCTCATTCGTTTATAATCAAAAGACGTCCACTGCTGGACAAAGAACACCTGTCTACAAAGACCTTCTCCACTGCCAAGATCCAGGTGCTTCCCGTAATCATTGGGACGTGTAGAAGCGCTCTTCAAAAGCCTATGTGCAGAATATAAATGACTGTCTTTTTTTTCATCAGATCTTCGTAATGACAATTACTTACCGATAAAATCACAATGATGAACTCTCCGCTTCTCCAACTCCGGGTTGTTCCGCCGGTTGTACTTCATGGAGTGAGGCGACGCGAGCCGTGAGTGTGGTAACGGCGTGTGCACGTGCTGCGCCGGCGCCGGCTGCTGCTGCGGCATTTGCAGCGGCGGGGGTATCGCCTGCTGGACCAATAAGAACTATATTCGATTGCGCTTGTTTTTTAAAAAAAAAAGACAAGTGAAATTGGGCGTTTCCTTGCTAGCACTTTTAACCTGCAGGGTTTGTGGTTGTAGGTATAAGAAAGCAAACAAAACAAAATGAATCACCAGGGAATGCAGGAAAACATTCTAACAAAACAATTTTAAAACCAATCTAGCTAAATATTTAAGTAGCTATTATTCGTATGAATAAGTAATACGTCTGAGAAAAACTAGGACTGAGAGTGACGCGTGTGTGCGAGCACTTAATTAATTGCAACATTAACATAAAATATTGTGTTCGGATTGCAACTAATTCAGTGACTTGTGGTAACTAACATGCCTTGGTTGTATGGGAAGAGAGCTTAAATTACTAGGTCTTTAGATACGCACCTGCGTGTGATGCTGCTGATGATGATGATGTTGAACCTGGTGCTGTGTGACGTGTGGTGCCCGCAGCAGCGGCGGCGGGTGGTACGGCGGCGGCGGCGTCCGGCGCGGCCCGCCCTGCAACCAATGCTGCTTTCACGAACCAGCGGGACTACTCCGAAAAACGTTATCCGAAGCTTCTAATGTTGCCATCCCTCTCACGCAAAGAGACGCCAGCATGAGGTGAGAGAAAGACCCGAAATTACGTAAACAGCGTTTCGTAGTAGCTCTGCAGTATCCACCCATTACCACGCCCCGACGTTCAATCTTCACCCAACGATAGACAGTACACCAAGAGAACATACTGTTCTTTTACTGTACTGCCTCTCGTCAGGCGAAGACCATGGCAATGGCGCCGATACTAACTCCAGCCTATTTATATGTCTCGTGATCCAGACGGTGGGGATAGAGTTCGGTGAAATTGCGATTTTATACTGCCAATAAAATCCAGTGTCACCTCGCACGCTTATTCAAATCTATGCGCATGATCAGTTCACTTCACAAGCTACATTTGTACACGTCTTACGACAAGTCTAGTAGAAGCTATCATTTTGTGGTAGGTAATAAAACTTCAAGGCGCTGAAAAATAGATGCTCAATTGAATCAACAAACACAATCCATATGTTAAGGTATGTCTATTTATAAACGTTTAGGTAAACTCGTATGTCTCTCTGGACCAAGAAAGATAATGTTAGTATACTTAGTCACTTTACAAGTCATCTTTGCAGTTTCAGTAGGTACTTAGAAAACTGTTCAAAATTTGGATATTTCAAGAATTTCCTTAGATATTATTATGCTGTAAAATTGTTGCAAATAGTGGCCGGTAATGATACATTAAATAAATCTATTTTAAGGGTGCTCCAAGTAAGGTATTTGTGGATAGAAATGAGCATAAATACCAACCTTAAAGTTTTATAAGTTGCCTACAATAGTCTGTATGTACTTACCTAAATAAACATTTTACAACATATTTATGCGGGACCTACTCACGTATTAACCCGTCCATCCGATTTGAATAACAATAAATCACACGTTTTGCCTTTATATGTCCCTCTGCAAACATTAAGCAAAATAACATAAAAAGTCGCAGTGCAGAAGATGGTACCATCCGTCGCAAGCTTTCGCACAGCATTTGAAATTCACGGATTAGAATCAAGATTCAGTGCAAATATTCATGCGAGGCTACGAAATTCACTATTCCAGATGCTTAATAAGTTTAATCGGCGGAAAGTGAAAGGCGTAGTCACGCAATGACAAAAGTATTTGCACGACTCTGTACCTGCATAGTGTTTCCTGGGCTGCCCTGGTCGGAGCCGGGCGGGGTCAGCGGGGACATGTAGCCGAGGCGCGAGGGGGGGTACTTGGCGAAGGAGGCGGGCGGCTGCTGCGGCGGCTGCGGCGGCGCCGGGTGCGCGTACGCCGGCGCGCACAGCCGCTCCGTCTTGATCTCCAGCGGGCTGAGCAGCGGCGTGGCGCACTCCTCCAGCAGCGCGTCGTCCGCCTCCAGCTTGACGTGCGTCGCGCCCAGCGGCGCCAGCATGTTCGCGTTCTCCGGGTCGATGTTCCTGATCGAGGACGCGATGTCCTCCCACAGCGCCGGCCGCAGGAACGCATCGTCGCGGGAAGAGGGGCCGCCATCGAACAGGTCCATGTGCGCCGGCGCGAGCGAGGCGCCCTCCTGCTTGCAGAGCAGCGACTCTAGCTCAGATGTCTGAAGCAAAAAAAACTTACGTCAGGCCACTCTAGAAGACTACATAATTCGATTTCCAGCCGCGCGTATTTCACGCACATTACAATTAATGGTGCAAAGCATGCGGTCATATCTAGGACAGGTATTTATTGCGGTAAACGGTTCGAGAGAAGTTTTAATAAATCATATTATAATTTACCCGGCCACCGTTTATTGGTTGAAAATTGCTGGGCATAAATAAGTGCTGTGTTTAAGTAGCCATAAAGTCTGCTTGCTATTTACTAATTTTCTATCGCCATATGACCTAAAAGTTGGAAGGTGGACACCGTCTCGTTTGTCTAGGTGCTGGTGAGTAATATGATGGTTAAGTACCTACGCATTAAATCGAAGGTAACATTTATCGTGACTGGTATTCTATTTAAGATGTCTATGTCACTGCGTGAGTGAACTGAAGTTGTTCATTCAGAAATTACAGACAAAAAATCTGTTCGTCGATCTGGGCTGAGGCTGGGTGAGCAGGGTATTTAAAACCAATCAATCACGAGCGGAATACGAGGGATGCCATTAATCATGGTGCAGCCGAGATGAAGTTGACGATACAGTGTCACTTCCAATGATTCCCCGCGTCGCCTGCCTCAGCTCGGATTTGCATACAATGGGGCAGCCCACGCGGCGCGCGCCGGCGCAGGTGACGAGCCGAGGCTTTCTTGCTCGCTACATAATCCATTTAATATTATTGTAAGCCTAAAACTAGTTCAGATAGGGTCAAATAATAATGTGCACTCCACAGGGAACCTCACGATTGTGTACGCGCATGCATGCCTACGCGCAGGAGACGTCGACAATGTCAAGTGTTGAACAACTGCTAGCGCTCACTAACTTTACCCGTTTCAGCAATAAAGTAGCTTGATTGACATTTGTAAGAAATACAAGCAACACCCGGCGTATTTGAATTTGCATGAGTATATTAATTTATTATAAGCGCAGGTTGCTTCGTAAGTGTTACGAGTAGAAATTATGAAAGGCACTCGCTTCAAGAGCTGTTGCAGTTGCTTAAGCTTAGCTCTTGATCTGGTTTCTATGTTTTTGTGTTTTGGTTATTATATCTCCATGTTTTACTACCTACTTGACATTATACTAGTGCAGTCATTATTGAGTAATTTTCATAATCTTACTCTTGATTACGAGTATGATTATTCCCTACACCTAATACATTTAAAATATATAACGTAAGTATATAGGTATTTCCCGTACCGTTAGTACCTCTTCCGTGATAAGAAAATGTATGTAAATAAGTACACTTATCGATAAGCTTGAGTTCATTGTTTTATCTTTATTTACATTCGTATTAGTATTGTTTGTTCATAATGCAAAGGGGAGGGGCTTTATCTATATGTATTCACTTACAACTCATGTTACTTACTTTTGGGAGTTTAGGTATTTAGTAACATAAGACTTACAAGACAACGATAAAATTACTTACAAACATACACGCTAATGAATTTTCAGGATCTTTCAGTGGTTTAATTTGAATAAGCTCTACAATATTGCGTACTGAATTAATGTCTCAAATAAAATTAAATTTAGTTTGCCTCCAGTCTGGTCGATGATAACGTTTTACTACGCCATTTAGTTCTCGTCCCACCACTAGCGCCGTACAGCTTGCTTGATCGCTTGCGTGTCAGGCAAAGGGGTTCAAAGAGATTGTCTATGGTTGCCGTCCGCGCCGCACGCTGGCTGGGACCTCTTTGGAATAGAGTATTGGTGTCGCAACGCGCTGGACCGCGCAAATTCCTTCCATGACCTTTGCGGATCGAACGATTGCGCAGTGGCTCCTCTACGCGGCTAGACAGCTTGAGCAACCGCCCCACAGATTATGCCGTGTTACAGATAACCAACGCAATATTCTGCCACTGAACAATCGATACCCACATCTACCCATCTGAACAAGAGAAAACCTAAGCTTCAATCAGCAGAATTGGTGTTTCTAGGTTTACGAGTGCTTTGATATAAAACTACCTACTTAGAAGATTTGAATATTTTGATTATAAACATGGAAACGGAGAGCCCCTTTGTTATAGCGGAGATAAGTATGCGTGTCATGATATGACTCATCATGGTATTAGTTGATTTTTTGCATTTTATGATACCTACAAACATACTTCCAATGTTTATTAGAATTTGAGAATCATGCTAGGCAAAGACACTAGCTCGTACATCCTTAAATGTCTATTCAAGTACTAAGAATAATATTCTTTGGCACGAACTAGTCTCAGTGCTTTATTTGCTTCAGTTTAGCTCATTTACGAAGGCTGGTAAATCAGTCGGCTTACTGAGCTCACCAGACGGCTATTGTGAAATGATCGAACCTCCGGCACAGGTTTGAGAGCCGTGAAGAAAGACGCACTTACCTTAGATATAATCTCTGTTCTATATTGTTGCTTGCTGTTGCCTTGTAGTTATTATTTCAGCTGGCCCAATGCTGTGTAATCAGAGTGCACGAGGTCAGTCAATTATTTTATTTTATAACTAGTTATGTATGGACTGCCCATCAAGTTTAGCACTGGCACGCTATGTAGTGGTGATACGGTACGATTTTGAAACAAAATTTTTAGTCTCGTATGCTGTTGAGTTTACTTATAAATCGAGACTCCGTTCGCTAGCAATTTCAATGTTTAGAGACAATAAAAAGCCGTCTAGACTTCACTTAAAGAATTTCTTACCCTAATCTGCTATAAATGAATAGACAATAAATACAACAACATCTTCACTCATAATTCCAACTACCAGCTCTATTCTTAAATATTTGATATTTGTGAAGCAAATTGTACAAAGTACAATACTTCATCGTTCCGGTCATTACACCTAATGATGGGCGATTTCATGAAAAATGCCCAATCATGAATTGCATCTGTGTACAATGTGGCTGATACGAAAGCGACGTATATAATACAAAAAAAGAACTAATCTGATTGGTGGTTTGCAGATAAAAGCATTACGCACCGCGCCGCGACGCCTGCTGGCCAATGACGAGCACTGAAAGTGAACACCTATTAGGTTTGATTAAACCTAGCACTTGATTGACTCATTGAGTAGGTATATACCTACGTGTCTCGGTAATTCGATAGAAGCGTGTCGATGTTTACATTAAACTATTGGTAATGTAAAACATCCGGAGGTATGTTCGGAAAAGTGATGGAAATACATAGTACCTACAAGTTGTATTGCTAAATAATTTATTTGAAGTTGTAACTAATTCAGTTTCTTAGGACTGTGTGCTACTCGTATAATTTCTGTATGTGTATCATAGAAAGTCTGGATTTACTCGTATTTACGCTAAAATTATAATAAACATAAACATTAGCTTTCAAACTAACGGACATGCTCTTCAATATTCATGCAACACTTAGCACAGCAAGTTTCTTAGCGATATGACTCTACATATAGTTCAGGTTATGGTTGTTGTTCAAACAAGTACAGAAATAGCCATGATCAGGTCAGGATAAGAAAGGACATGCTTGACCATGGAACTGTAGCACAAAAACACACTTGCTGTGACCTATATGTTGTCTCTACATCGCTCGTGCTAGGACTGTTATCGAACAGTAGGTAAACGTAAAGGTCAAACGGGGTCAGCTGTTTGTACAAATGTTTGTTCAAGCCTTCTTTGCCATTGGGACTGTGTGTTAATTAGCTTTTAAGTGGGAGTTGTTCATGGTATGAAAGCTCATCATTTATAGTTCGAATAAATGCTGAGTTGGTTTTCGTCGAATGATGACTGAAAAAGGCTTCGTTAAGTTCTTCTTTTACATTATTTTTCTTTACCTTTACGGGTAAACTGTGGCTGGAACATTTACTGTACTGTAAATGGCTTCATTATTAAAACAACAAACATATTCGTTTGATCTATTCAGAAAGATATCTGACCAATAGAGCGTAAAATGTGTAATTACACTTTGCATAGTTAGATATTAAAACTTGAGTGAAAATTAGTACATAGGGTCTGATGGACTAACATCGATAAATTATTGTTTAATAATTTCCTAATTTCCGGGGCGTCTGCGCCTTAATAACAACCCCCCACTAGACGCGACCTTTTCAATAATACATTCTCGTATGAAAAGAATTAAATGACCGTCCCATCCCGTTAAGGTATTGTTTGAACAACGTGTTGGCGCGTGCCGACGCTCTATTTCCATATTTCACCGCACGCCCACCGCGCTCATTCTTCGATGCGAGTACACTCGGGACCAAGGTAAGTGGAACAACCCCGAGTTTAAGTTTTTTCCGTGATCATTGACTTATTTGACTAATATTTACTGAAATAAAATAACAATGTATGTATCTATGGCCAAAATTGATGATGTCATAGTCTAATATGTTGACTTCTTCAGTATATTCAAATTCCTCAATAATTTCTAGCCATAAGGTCTATTGTTTTGTATCCTAGAGCTTCCTGTTATCTGAATAAGTTAAACGATTCTCATCCATCGAATTTTCTAAGTAACCTACCTATGAGCAGGTTACTTAGTTGGAAAAAAATTGTTATCGTATACTTAATTTTGTAATACTCAGTTAAATATAAAGATTTAAATGAGCTTACACGCTGTGATGTGGTTTCTTGCATGCTTTGAATTGCCTATTGACTCTTAATTTTTTACATTTTAACGGAAATTATGAGATAAAACAATTGTATACACAAACATGTTGAACAAAGATGATCAAGCGGGAAGGTCTCATTCATTGTCTCTGAGTGTAGGCGGTGTTACTGTACAGGCAAAAAACACACACGCGCACCGTAACACAAAGCCGCAAAGGCGATATTGTAAATAAAGCTGCGCACATAACGGTGGACTGTACGGTAATAGGCATAATTCACGATACTAAGATTATAATTAGTTGATTCGTAGTAACCTCTTCGATGTTCTGACTAAGTCATTCATGATACACTTCCTCGATAATTATGCGAGGGATATGAATGCGATGCGCCGAGTAATTTCTGTTTTCATTACCCGAGCAGCTCTTAACATAATTAAAAGAGAAGAAATACACTGATTATAAGGGAATAAAAGGTTTACATTTAAATACTAATTTATGCTTGAAGGGGGTGGTACCTATACGTGATAATTACAAGTACACTTTTATAATTACTGGTTACTCATTTTCGTACATTTATTTCGCACGTATTTATACAGTAAATAAACAGCTTTCAAAGTAACATCGAATCTTTCAGCACACAATAACCTTCTAGAATGGACTGAAATGTCACGTGGCAGTATTAAAACTTATGAGCATAATAAATAATAGCAATAACATTTATAGCGCAGGCCGAGACGCTGGGCGGGCGGCGAGGGCGGGCGGCTAGGCGGATCGATAGGGGCGGGCCGCCCACCAGAGAGGGGATGCCGACTGTTATAATGTAAAACCTTTATGCATGGCCGTCCTGGCTTGCGCTTTATGTTTTAGATAGGTATTAAAACAACATTTACATTAGATACTCGTAATGTCTTTAATACTTTAATTAATATTACTTCGACATGCTCTGCACGCGATTGTAGATAAGTTCTGCGAGTGTGTGCAATAAAGTAGTGCTGCGATAACTTGGCGATCGGGCTTTCATTAATTAATTTTATGCTGGCCTGTGGATTATAACAAACCAAAAATCTTATTACTTGTTAATCTTATGAATAGTAATCTGACAAACCTGATTGACTTCGAACTTCTTGATTGATTCTTGTATAACGTTCTTCGATTTTGGTTAAGTTTCGTATGTGACATAGCTAATGGATGGTTGGTACAATACACGACTCTATATTTCAAACAAACATGAGTTTTACGAATTGTATATCAAATGTTTTGTATAATAAGTAAACAATAGTCGCTTTGCGTCATACATTATTGGTCTAATAAAGGACAATGCCAGCGTAAATGAGCCATGAACGTCCAATTCCCAATAACCAGTACAGCGGACTCCCACGGGCGCTAAATTGTGGAATAATAAAAAGACAGCGTAATTCGAGACGTGTTTGCGTTTCCCATAATTTTGGGTAAATGTTGTCCGAGGGGTGGCGGGGTGGCTACGCATACAAAAAACGAATTGAATAACTCGTTGTACGAACCAGTTTGAGGTAAAATTTTGATAATGCGAAAAAGGGTGGCAGAAAATCTATCAAGCCCACTATGGATTTAACTTCGGTTTCTTTTTGAGCTGAAAGCCTATTTTGATGGGCACTTCATACGGTCAAGATAAAAATCTCAATTCACAAACCGGGGAGGAAGACAATAAGTTAAGCTACAGTTACACTTTTCATATTTGCTTTCAAAGTGCAGCAGTAACTCTAACTTCAAAGCGAACCTGGCTATAGTAATTAAACTTATCATAGGTACATTTTACCACGATTTCTAAACATTATCTCTACTTAATATTCTAGAGATACCCAGAATGCTTGATTTTATTGTAATTAGCACGAATGTAAAACGTTGCTTCTACTCAGAGGACAGTTTTTACATTGGCTGCTGTTGACTGAAGTGGCGGTTTGCATAGTTTCTGTTTGCGGTAAAACATTAGCCGGTGGAAGCAGAGGCTTAGTTTGAGAATTGGTTATTCTGAGCACGTCCGCGTGATCAGCATAGTTAGACGCCTGCGATACTTGTGTGGCCTACTGGGCTATTTGTCCGTCTTAGCGGTGCAAGAGAAGGATTTTTCACTTACTGTAAAATTTCATTTCAGAATACGAACTTAACACGCAATTGTATATTGCTGATTGTAATAGAACATGTTTAACGCAAAAAAGTGTCATGATGAGTGTTCCCAAAGCGAACGCGTACGCACGCTAGCCGCCGCCGCATGCTACCGAATTCATTAGAATGCGAATCAACCTTGATTCTACGCAAAATAGCTTAATTCCACACAGTTTACATGCTCGCCGCACTTGGGTTGAGTGAAAAGAAATGCATCGATTCCATCGATCGGGTGAGATTCCAGTAATAAAAGAGGTGTTTGGTTTTTCAATCTTCAAAGTAGTCTGACGTTACGTAGGTATTTAAAATCCAATTGACTCTGAATCAATGGTCACTCAATTAAGTTAGCGAATAGTGACGTAGTAAGCTCTTTCTACTATAAAACTATACAGAATAATACATGATTGGTGCTGAAACTACCCTACAAAGATTGTTGCAGGTAAGAATTTTAGTTTGATGAATAGATGCGTCTACTTGTCTATCTCGCCAGCAATCAAAGTCAACAAGTAGGTAAGTAGCGGACTTTCCAGATAGCAACGTGAAGATATCTCGACACATTAGTGCAACTTATTGTTGACATTAAGCCGTGTGGTTTACTTTAAAAATATCCGGTGGGGCGTTAAATAATTACGATGTATCTTTTGAGATAATGTGATACCAACAGACGGTACCGTACATCTCGGATTCTGGCCTCATCAAGCTTTTGTAGTATTGTTCATTGAGCTTTAAGCTTCGTAACAATGCGCCAGTTTTATTGAGTCACTCCACGCCGACGATAATTATTGACCGTCCACAATTCACGCTTTGCAAAAATCAAAAAGCTCCAACCTTTAATACTCGGTTTACAGTTTCTCGTAAAGCTGTTAAAATGTTGTGTGGGGTGTTTTCAAAGAAAACGTATTGTGAGTTATGTTTCTTTAACGTAGCTTTTCTACAGATTGTAAGTACCTACCTATATTAGTAGATGAATCGTACCATCAGCTTTATAAACAAATTCATCTGCCTCAAGTAACTAATATGCTTATTTTTTTAAATGTGTTGAGTACCTACATACTACTAAGTGGTTATGAAGAGAAAACACTTGAATCACTGACTACGTGACATGTCATTGTGTTGAGTAAGCGCTGTCTTTAGCCTTCTTTGCCCGTGGCTTCACACGGTGGAGTCATGTTTTTTTTACAATGTGTTACTTATACTTACTCATATTCAATCCCCAAAATTGGAAGACAGAATATTCTTTTCACATCTATTACAAGAAACGGTAATTTCGGACATTCCAAGCGATTTTCTTTGTTCTGCCTTAGATTAAAAAGCCCAAATAGAATTAGTGCAACTAAAATTTAGTATCTCTAAAGTGAAATTCATCCACAAAGACGCAGAGCAATGATCGATTTGAGATGAAATTACAAAGCAACAATATAAGACGCTAAGAAATACAAGATCAACCAGTATAGTGAGTACAAGTAAATTGCGAAATCTAGTGTACAACAAAGTACGTGCGAGCTGCATTTTAATGGGACAACGGTAACAGTGCTATAAACAAATCACCACATAAATATTCATGGGTCATCCCCTAGCGGGGAGCAATACGTATAGCTTTAATAATAAAAACATATTAGCGGCATCGCATGTCTGTGTTTCCGTGACCGGGCAGTTTTACACCTGGCCGAGTGGGGAGATAGCCGGGAGGGGGCATGGAGGGTTTATGGGGATAATGGGGTAAGGGGCCGTGGGGGGCAAAGGCACCGTTTGTCAGCGGTCAGCTATTAATGAATGCGGCCGTAATGTTTATTATACCCGCTGAGCAGTTTTTTGGTAATGTCTGTAATTCATCGTTTTATAAATTAATGTCATGACTATCTGTTATTGCGCGTATCGAGTGTAGATGATCTTTTGTAGATGATTACCTAATTGATGACGTCACACGCGTGTCTTTTACAAGAAAACATTGATGCACATTAAACTTTGAAATGCTACAGTAGTTACTGGTTTTTGTGGCATGCTGGAAACTAAAGGGTTTTAAGTAATAAAATTATAAAATCTGATTATAAACCTTGAATTTCAAGCACTTTCAATTAATCTGCAAGTGTAATAAATAAAAACAAATAACTGAAAATTTTTAATATGTCGAAAAGATCGAATCTTTGTAATCTATAAGATGTACAAGTAACTCGTTACTGAAACTAGAAATAATAGATAACTGGATCTAGCTTCGTATTTAAGGCCATCCCAAAATCATGACCGGCGAATACAAAAAAAATAATGACGATTGACATCATTAATTTGTACTTAGTAATCGTGATCACCATCCGGCGCCAAGGGGCCGGCGGTCACGTGCCGTCGTTTACACGTTTGACTCCGTTTTATTATAATAATGAAATTATTAGAAGCGGGGGCACGCGCCCCGGCCGGCCGGGGCCCTCTCACGGCCCCCATTAACTCATTACGGATGGCACCGGGCAGGGGCAACCTGGACTTTTTAATTTGATGGCTGCGGTCGAATATTTCCATGTTGCGGAAGGGTGTGATTTTTACAAGGTAAGCAAATAGATTTATTGCTCTTTGTTGGAACTGTTAGTAGAGTCATTCCACGAACGATTTTAAAATTGACTGCACGTGAGCAACTGATTTAGTTTTGTTAACTTTTAATTTTATTGCAATGAGTCAGGTAATTTGGGCAGTTAGGTACTCTATAAAATGTGTAGCTACCTTCATATTTTAATGAGATCTTGTCGTTTAAATGAGTGCTGTGAATATATTATTTTTGCCAATCACCTTATGTGACATTAACCTACCTAAAGTGCAGATGATGAATGCAGTGAATGAAGATCAATTGATGCGAAAGAAACTCAATTAGAAGATGCATCATCTAGACCCAAAATTTAGTGATGCAATGCAATTAAATATCTTCTTATCCCACCACTCGATACGAACTCGCCGTTGCCTGAAGCAATTACCTTTAGAACAATGTTTTAAATCCTTACATCGAAAGGGGTTTCATTAGGACAATCAATTAGCGTAAAGACGAGCACGGCAACAATCTGGCAAGAAGGGTGTCGGTGTTGGCTGCTAATTAGCTAATGGACAGACCCCCCGACCAGACCCCCCGGCCCAGGCCCGCCAGTAATGGATTGTGACACGCTCGCGTCATTGGCTACATCTCGGATTTCGTCAGCATTTGCCGCATTTACAATTTTACAGTGGGTTTTTTAATAAAATTGAGGACGAACCTTCAAAGGGTACCAACCAACACTACCAACTGAGTAAGTAGTCCGTTATTGAACGGAAAGTTAGTTTCATTATTAAAGTTGTTCATAAGTGGATTGCCTAACTATAAATGTTATTTCAAGAAAAATGACAATACTTAGATGCTTTGGATACAAAAGGCAAGTTAAATGCATTCAAATGACCTGCAGTTACAATGGCGAATAGACGTGTAATTTTATGACTCGTACGTACTTCGATGAACTCGCGTTTCCTATTTGTCTCAAGAATGTTATAAACGAATTATATCGTTAAATTATAGGGAATGATTACCTCTTCTTGGCACTGGTCCAACACGCACGTTATTACTCGATTTACGACGAATTCAAAGGGAACTGACGGAAATCAATCTCACAGAGCGTCTCTATGGTTTAGTTTCTCTTTGACCGACGGTGACATAAAAACACAGTGTAATGGGTTTCCAGGAAAATCATACCATCCAAATGCGATAGGGTTTAACGAGTACCAGATATTCGAATTATAATTGAAGTTCCTTTTTTTTTTCATATAAATTGATTGATAATAAATAAAAAAAATGTATCCAAATTAGTACCTTTTCACGAGGAACCTTTAGTTTGTTTACTGTACTGTGAGAATTAAGACAAAGAAAAATCTGTGAACTTGATGCATTCGGTTAACAGTAGCGATTGAGTGACCCATTAGAACTAATAAGTAGATTTAATATTTTTAACGCAACCACAAAACTGCACAGAAGCCAACCATTAAACATAGTAGTAATCTTTACTACTTTTTTATACGATGGATACGTGGCGTTACTTATAGATACGTGTTATCGAAAATAATTCCTCATAATAATCGAACGGACAGTTTTATAGTTGAGTGCAATAAAAAACGCATAACTTGTCCGCCACAAATTGAATGGACTCTATGAAGAGGTGAGAGGTGCTGGAGGAATTTACTCCTAGTGCACCTCAAGCTGAGGGAGTGACGATCGAATTTGGCTTGGCACCAGAGGGAACTATAAAGCAGTATGGGGTAGTGGGATTACGTATACTTATTTAGAAGTAGTAGCACTGTTATGATACGGCTGCAATAGTAGCGAGCAGGAAATGTCAGCTGCTAACTTGGACTGAAATACATTGTTATTGCAAAAGGCAGCTTTTAGTAATGAAATCTAATATCCTATGTAATTACTTTTTGATAGTTACTAATAAAGATGACCTCATAATTATTTCCTAATCGCGTGTAAATCAAAATGGTTGTGGTGAACGACTTGATTAAAAAAAAATTAAATGTTTTATTAAGCGACACAAAAAAACATCAAGAAAATGAAAACAAAACTAAAACTAAAGAAAGTAGGTAATGTGCGTGTCACCGAAACGGTATCCACTCAGCATACCGAGGCGTCGTAAGGGACACAACGACACTGGTTTAGATGCGAAGGCGTCATAAATCCTTCATTAATAATAATAGTTCATGTGTGAAAAAGTTTTGAAATACCCGTGTTTTAATGTATTAAATTGCAATAACACGCGACATTATTTTGGTTTTAGACTTCGCCACAAAAAGAACCACTGATTTCGAGCTTTTCCATAAAATTTTTGTAACAAGTTCCACGCTCTTTTGTAAATTAATTCAAATTCACCATCGAGATGCGTATCAAATGTTCGCTATGCCTACCGAAATAAATATTAATAAGCTCGCTTGACGTAATAGGATGAGTCACGCGAAAACCAACGATCATCAGGAGCTTTAAGCTCGCTCAAAAAGCCGTAAGCTCACGACATGCTAGAGACTATTGTCTTTTTTACAGTCTACATTTTAATTTATTAAGTAATCATATTTTTTAAATGTGATGTATGACTGTGCTTAAATGTTAATCAAACCGCAAACCTGTTTATGTAGAAACATATTTGTGGCGTGTATGTTTCAAAACGTTTTTTAACGATATTGTAGCTCTGTGATAGAGTCACTTTAATCAAGCAGTAGTAAACAATTAAATGGTTTACCCAATTTATGGAATAATTATCAGGGACTGCAAAATTGTAAAAATTGTAGAATCTAAAGAAATTTGCTATCCTCCATTATTGGTTCCAAGATTTATGTAAAAGGCCTAGATTTAACTACCTATCGTTTTACATTTACTTGTGGGTTTACTAACACAAATCCATATTCGTTTTACGTGTAATGAGCAATGCGCGCGCATGAGTGTCAATGCCCCCGCCCGCCCTGCGCGCGGATTGGGCGGCGCGGAATGTAGGAAGAATAAATTACCCATATTATGTACCATGAGCCTCTGAGGATGCTAAAATGGCGGTCAATCTAGGACTTTCTTCTTTAGATATTTTTGTAACGAGTTTTCTGGAAAATAAGTACTATTTTCCAAGGGTATACTTAGTTTATCTCAGGATGACGAGTTAAAATGAAATGTAAACTTTTTAAGTACACAAGTTGTACTTTCTAAATATAAAGGACTTGAAAAGGGTTTATTTAGTTTGTTATAGCGTATAAGAAAGTTCATACAATTTTCTATCAAAGGTCTTTTGGTTTAAATCTCTAACTTCTATAGTTTTGAAATAATTTTTCAAAGTGTAGTACTACTTTTGCAGGTAGGTACTCGTATTTTGCCCTGTTCTATAACAAAATATTCTAAGTATAGTCCCTATTATTTATTTTACGCCTAGATATCATTAAAGTGTTGTGCTACCTGTATAAGCGTTTGAATGAATCATGGGACAACCAGCGGCGACGAATGACAACTTAATGTGTACTCCGGAGCACGGAGTCATTTTTCTTATCGGGCAATCAAATTCCGTTCATCCACGCCTGCAAGTTTTATGGGAACCACCCTAAAGCAAACTGGTATTTCTGTAACACCTCGCGTTAACTGAAACCAATTTAATTTAGTTCTATTAGATAAAAGGTAGCAATTAATTTCGGTGGAAGTCAGAAGCTGTCTGTCGATTGATAAATAACATGAGCTTTTGTCGTTTGTTAGTCGTATAACTCGAAATCAAAAAATCCTTGTAGCTTTAACTTTAACTTTAACCTATTCGCATTTCACCGTGATAGCGTTTTTTGTTGTAGCGTGTAATATCGGTAGTATATTTTGTTACTAGCATATATTTTTAACAGATCTTTACAACAGTAGCAAATTTTGATGTAGCATGTATTATCAATATTATCGACTACAGTGAAGACAGGCAGGAAAGTAAATCTACTATGAATTTTTTAGACAGTAATTGTAATTAGCGATCAAAAATTATACTACAAGAATAAAAATCTATTCAGAAATTTTGATATTGCGGCGAAATGCGAATAGGTGAAAAGCTACAAGGATTTTTGATTTCGAGGTATACGACTAACAAATGGCTTTTGTTGCGGTTTCAGAGTCTAATATCACAAATCACTGGGTTATGCGAAACAATGCACCACCAAATATCACTGATTTCATTTTGGGTTATCCCACATAATCCATCTTATTTTTATAATACTTATTGTAAAATTGGCAGGAAAAATTTCGAATCGAATTGTATGGAGGTACACGATAGCAGTTAACCATTCCACGTATAGTCTGGTTTGGCGCGTGGGGCTAGTTTTCCGAATTATACGGGTGTGTTTCCATCTTTCATACTTGCAGGCTGCTGTTCATTTAACTTGTAGGTACCTGCATAAGTCGCATTAATTTTAATTAAAATTCACGTAATAAAACAAAATTAAATCAACTGCAAATCTTTGTCCATGTACACCTACATTTCGTCTAATGTATGCATAGAGTGGCAAAGAGAAAAACGTAAGACAAAAAGCTATAGATAAACAGAAGGCAGTAGGTATGTATGAATGAGTACGCGGAGGAATGCGCCGCACGCGACACTCACACATGTGCAAACCACGACACACTCGCGCGATCAAACAAGTTATTTTGTACACAAACGTAGACGACGCGTCTGCATTCACCCACACATGCTTACGGTATAATCGATCACAAAATACGCTATGATCATTTTTTGATAAATATTAGAGATGGGCCGACTAGTCGCCGACTAGTCGGGAAAGCCGACTATTCGGCATCATTTGTAGTCGGCCGACTAGTGACGACTATTCGGCAAAATATGCCGATTTCGGCGCATTACAAAATTAAATATGTGAATGAAATAAAACTCATAATCATCAAGATGATTATGGGTAGACCAAGGGCGTTTACCTATCTAAACCACTTTTGACTGCAAAAATCAGTCAAAAGTGGTTTCACCTGATTTAAAATTTTGGCAATCAGTTTAAATTCATACAAAGTTAAGATTAGTTAAAAATACCAGGAAATCATCACAAATGTGTAAAGTTTATGTTATTGTTTATTTGTCCATATAAAAATTATGACACTTTTTTTTTCGGGGAAAAAATGCATGGAATTGCATACCTACCCTGCGGGAAAGTGGTAGATTATGTGGAGCTCCTCTCATCGGAAGAATGAGGAATACCCACTTATAACCCCTGAGCTCCGTCGATCGCCTTAGTGTGAAGAACTATGGGAATCCGGACAAAGCCATCAACTATCACAGTCCGTCCCGGCAATTGCCCACCTGTGTGGCGGGCCCTACCTATCCGACGGTGGTGGTAGTCCGTGCAATGAAGGCTGACCATCACCGTGGAGGGTGGAGAGGAATCAATGGGCCTAGGATGCGCGCCGCGATAAGCAGTTATCACGCCATTTTATCAATTTTTCCCGTAACTTTTGACGTCGATAAGAATCACGGCGCACATCCTAGCCCAGCAGGAGGCGATCATATTGTCACCTCCCCTGACCCCTCCATCGTTGAAAAATATGACATCTACCTTAGGTACTGTTAGGTATTAGTTATATTATTTATATTATATTAGTAGGTATGATTGTAATGTTGCTTTTCATTTTTTCTCATATTAAAGAAATCTTATTTCTCAAGAAGTTATATGTATATCTCTTAAGAAGTCTAGATATTCTTATTTCTTTGAGAAATCTAGATATTATTCTTCGGACAAGTAGGTATTAGAATGATCGGCATTGCCGATTAGTCGGCCGACTAATCGGCAATTTGAAAACCGATTAGTCGGCTAGTCGGTTAGTCGGCAAAGACCATAGTCGGCCCATCACTAATAAATATATTTTGGTATTAAAATATAAATAAGTTCGCAAAATTAGGTGTTAATATTTTTTAATATTTTACTTATAAATGCAGATGAATAATTTACTAAATTTTAATAATAAATTAATGATTAATAACTTCTAGAAATAAGAAGCTTTATTCTCATTTATTTTATTGAGAAAACCAACAGCGTATACAATATAAACACACTTTATAAGCTTAANAATATTTACGATGGTGGTACGATACCAAATCAACAATAAATCTTTTTTAAGAACAGAAATTTTTATTACAGGAAGCCTATAGACGATATATCTCCTTTAAAAATAATAATATGGTAATAATCTTACAAATTATAACCACGATTGTACGCGTGCTCTTGAATGGCGTTGTCGAGACGCCAGATTACTATTTGCCCGTTACTTGTCTCAATGAATGGTGCCTCTCTCAATAATTACCAAAAAAGCCTTAAATATTGCGTCGGCACATGCCAACATGGCCCGCAGTGCTTTCGAAATAGAGTTTATATTTCATACGCACAATGCTACGAAAAAGGCAGATTTTATGTAGATTGAAAGATTATGATCCCATGTCAAGAGGAAGTGAGGTGCGCGAGAGTGTGCGAAGTGAGTTTTTCAAACAGCCAGCTCGGGAAACGAACCCGGGACGCCTACGCACTGCCGGAAATATCGTATAGATGTTATCACGTTTTTCAAGTAAGCAGACAGCGCACGATTCCGTCATTAGTACGAATTGTACGTTATGCCTCACAAGAAAGGAAGTTTAGATTTGATAAGGTCGCACAGATCGTGAAAAGGTCTTTGACCTATCTGAATACAAATTAAGTGGCAGCTAGTAGTTACTAAACTCAGCCATTGTTGAGAAAAATTGAATTACTTGCCGTAATTGCGGCTGTTTGACATTATAACGCACAACATACTTGAATGATCAAACGAACTTACCAAGTGAAGTTCGATCTGAATTATCCTGTTTTCGCCGAAGAGATTTAAGGTCCCTCCCAACCCGAAGATTTCTATATCTTCTTCCCTGGAGGTAAACGTCAATGTCATCTCTTCTCTAAATATAATGAGACCGCTCGGACACCGAGCCCACAGCGTGGTAGGGGTGGGGTTGCCCGCTCTTTTGTTTTTTAATACTACTACGCTGAATATTGTGTGCGGATTGGGTTGTCGTACAGGGGTACTACATGGTAAAATAAATCTCGGAGGCGAAAGCAGGATAATTGACAATTTGCATGAATAATTCATGCCACAGGAATTTTATTAAAGTTTAAATTGAATTAGAATAATACCAGTACATGTACTCGAATCAACTAATTTAAAATTAGGTTTCGCTGTATTTACATAGAATATTACCAGTACATGTACTCGAATCAACTAATTTAAAATTAGGTTTCGCTGTATTTACAGTGTTAATTATATGGGTGTTCACTGCGAACCAAGCTAACTAAACTTTGCTTGCCATCTAACTTGTCAATCTCCGCTTCCCAAATAAGCTTTTTCAGATAAAGATTTTTAAAATATAATCGTAGTTAACAGTCAAATGAGACAAAATATTTGAAACACCAAGTGGATGACTATATTCATACAACAAAATAAAAGCTGTACATAATTATCTATTAGCATTCATAATAATTTTCAGTGACAGTTTTGAAATTTCATCGTTTCAGATTACGCGTCTTAATAAAGGACTGCAGAGACCGTCTAAATATAAGTAACAATAGGAACTGAAGGCGTCCACAAAAACTAAGCTAAGTTCTTAACTAGCGAAAGCCTTAACTCTTGTGTTCATAGTTTGAAAGGTGCTCAGTTTTCCAAGGTCAGGTCTCAAACAGGTAATCTCAGAAACTACAAGGGCTAGGAGTCTCAAATTTTGTATGGGGGTTCCTTTTAGAACGTATGTGCTACTCCTAAGGGGGTAAGACGAGATCCACGCGTATGAAGTCGCAGGCGGCTGCTAGTTCTGTATAAAAGCTTGTGAAATTCACATAAACAGTTGGTCCATTGCAGTACCAAACATGATAGCTTACCCCAAACATAGACCAACAGTAGCGTCGAAACAATAAGTTGAGTGATGTTGGTAATACGCGGCAGCGTGACGGCGCGTGCGCTGCCTGTCAGTCAGTCTGTCTACCACGACCCACTGGGCTGATCGCTTAATCACGAGACCATTGTGATGTAATGGTTAATTATGCGCCACAATTATAAATTACAGTTCCTTAATGAGCATTATGCTAATTATATGTAATATTTTAGCGCACGTACCTATAAATTATTTGAACAAAAAAAATTAACTTTACATTAAGCGACATGAATTTGATTCCTAGCTCAGAAAAGACAATTTTGTTAATTTTATTCACTATTTTGTCCGTAAACTTACTCGGAATAATCTTATAAACCTAAAATCGTATTGTTTGGAATGCACAAACTTAGAAATGTAGTTAAATGAACAGAAAGTGTTCAATTTGTGTCACGATAAAAGTCTACGTTTACGGACCCATCAAGAATAACTGGTTGTAAAATTTGTGCCTCATTTGTGTGGACGACTCACGGACAGAAAAACGGTCAAGAAAGCCGAACTGAGTCAGGTGGTTAATGAAATATATATTTTGCATTTCCTTCTTATATGGTTGCTTTTCTCCTTTGAAAATCAATGCCAAATCAGGTAAATTTTACAGTTTTCACAACAGCACGTAACTAACATTATTAATTAAGTTTCATAGTTAAGAACTAGACTTCTTAGTTGCTTGTTTAAAATTGCAGTATTATTCTACATTATTGTCTTTAATTTGCTCATTGAGAGACCACTCTCAAGAAAATCTCGGGTGAAACACATAGAAGCACGTAAAAAAACCGTCGAACCAAAGCAAAAGACCCGGAAAGTTTTATGAATGGAGGCGACCGGCCATCGCTAACGGAACATCTGCTATTGACACCCCATTAGCATGCGTACATAAATTACGCTCTAGACCTGTAAATTCGGAGGTATTGTGGATATTACGCATTATAATTTAAATTTTTTGCGGGATATGTGCAGATAAATGGTATAATAAATCAAATTATTTATTCGCACTTGTTTTCATCGGCGTTTATGAATGCGAAGGATAAGTAAAAGCTCGTAGTTACTTAGGTATTATTGACGGTATAGCCAGTAAAATAATTCAGATTATTTTTGGAGGAAATGGCAATTACCTCCTTCTCCTAGTTCCACATTTTTTTTATAATGATTCTTTGTACTTACGTTTCTATTTTATTTACAACTCAGTTGAGTTTTTAAATGTAGCGATTCTACCCTAGAACAGATAGTAACTTAGTAAGTGTATTTTTTTTCACAAAAACCTAATTATGTTCCTCACTACTATAGTGACAGTTGGAGGACCTTTCGATCTTTCATTGACCAAGATCATGCAAGTGGACCTTATTAACCTTATTTATCAGACATACCTAAATGACAAGCACAAGTCAGAAATGTATTGAGTTGGAATTAGAGGCTGCAGTGACATCATCACGAGGTAACGGTGGGCCTTCTTGGCTGGGCTAGAAAAAGAAGAACATTTCGAATGCTGAGACACTTTTTAACCGCCATAATGGATTTCTAAAGTGGCCGTGATGGTCGCATCAAATATTTGGAAGGGGACATCAAATTGAGGAATTGTTTAGCATATGAATGGTTAAAGATTGTAAAACGATTGATAAAAGTGTTCAGAGCTTTAATGTACTTTTTTAATTTGTTAGGAGAAGACGCCAGATTCCCCTGGAGAAAAGAAAAATATTGAGCCGCATCTAAAATAAGCACTTTCGGCCCTGAAAAAATACAACCTGAAAAACCTCTGTCCTTCTATTTTTCGCTGTAGTATTTTCAAAGTCACATCAAAGCTACTGGGGGTAACCTAGAAAACTTCCTACATTAAACAAGTGAATTACAAACGAAGACAAGTTCCGAATAAAACCTCTTAGATCAGTAAATATTCAAGTTGAGAGCAGCCGAGAGCACTCGAGTCTTTTCGAGTCGAGTGGAAAAGCGAACCGATTCTCACGACACTCAAGAACCCTGGGATCATTTTTGATTGAAAATAATTTGGAAGATCAAACAAGTAATGGCACAACAGCATTGGAGTGATTTTTTTGTTTTTCATGTACAATAAAAGCTACAGAAAGCGAAGTAACAATGGTACAAAGCACAAGTCACAGCGTTGGAGTATTTTTTTTAATAATAAAAGTTGCAGCAAGGTTTTGGCTCTACAATATGATACTAGTACTGGACTATTCTCACCTCTCGTTTCCACTGCTACAAATCCTCAGTATCTACAGCTTGACAGCTAATAAAAACTCAACCATTGAAGGTCAAGTTTGTACCGGAGGAAAATTACCTGTCATTGGACCCGCACCGCAATTAATCAGAAGAACATAAGAGTTCGAAGTTAAGGTTCGACTTCCCTCCATTGCAAAGAGGATGACAGGTGACAAACAAAGGTTTAGTAGCTTTTGTTTTTTTTTGTATTAGAGAAGCGTTAGCAACATTTAGTCGTCATGGTTTACGGAGCCAGGTGGCAGAAGGTTGCCCTTTCACCCTAACTGTCTGGGAGCGCGTCTCAGGATGATAAGGGACTGGGCTGACAAGGTAAAGTTGCAAGGTTGAGTAAGTAAAGTATTACTATTATCATGAAATTAAAATCTATGAAACGAGGTACAAACTTCAAGCTTAGATCAAAACTTAGAGTCGCGGATAACTATGCTTTTTAACTATGCCCCCATGACTATGTAATTTCTAAACATTTCTAACATAGGAATTGTTAAGTTAAAAGCTATAGCCAATTTTTTGTTGCAAAAGCGCATTTACTACAGTCTACAACCACATAAGATGTCAGTGTTCATCTTGATGTGACCGTACATAATGACACTTTCTACTTATATTTATACAGGGTGTCCCGTAATGTAACGTCAAGCCGGAACTGGGTGTTGAGGCAAGTAGTGCTGGTTATCAGAAAAATATTAAAAAAAATCTATGTGGCATATTTTAAAAATAATAGGCATTTAAAAATAATCAAAAAATTCTACTCCAGGTGACGGTCCTTTTACTCGTGTTGCCACAAATCTTCACTTTTTCCAAATTTTTTTTTTGTTATGTAACCCTGAATAATGCTTCTCTAAATTGTTATCAAAATTACAAATCCAGCTGCTCCAGCTTGGATGNATAGATTTATATTGGCACCGATGAGTCACCGTCGGAGGCTAATTTTGAATAATCCGCTGTATCAGCGAGGAGTGGATCTGCTGTTGGCATAACTGTCGGGTCGCTGGGAAACGCCGCCCACGCGCGAACGACCGGTGCGCGTACACGCGTGCGCGAAATACCAACTTTAGTTTTATACCGGTTACCGGTAGCACATCGGCCCCCCAGACCTAGCCCTCTAATAAATAAATAATGCTATCAGTGATCGCTAATTCGCTCTGCGTAGTAATTTCGAAAATACTACTGTCACATATGAAGTGTACTTTGCCTAAGGTAGCTTCGGAAGCGATGGAATCGGAGGTAGAAAAGGTTTCAATATCACATCACATCGTACGCATTTCGAAGTTAAAACTCACGTTATGTGTAATTTCGTGTAAGGGGGTAGATTCCGAAGCGAATTCGAATCAGGGGTAGAAAATATTTTAATGTACATCATACATCACTGCGTTTGCTTCGCCACGTTGCTAAGTTGGGGCAGTTAATACAGAGATGGCGGGCAATCGCCGGGAGGCGCTGTGGTAGAGAAGGTTTTGTCCGGAAACCCACAGTTTCCTCTCACTTATGGCGAGTGACGGAGCACCGGGGTCTTTTTAGTGGGTATGCCTCGTCCTTCTGACTTGGTGAGCCCCACATAACCTACCCTGTCCCCGCAGGGTAGGTATTAGATTCAACGCATTTTTCCCTGTAAAAAAAATAGAAATTGTTTTGCGGTTTTAGTTCCGAGGTGGAGTTGTACGATGTCGCGAACTTCCCAGCATCTACTCAGGTAGGCTGTATTATTAAAGTATAGCCGCCTAAGTAATGTTTTACTTGCCTATCAGCTATTATAAATAATTAATAAATAATTTTCATAGTTTTCCGTGAAAGAGTAAAGAAATCTTATTTCAACAGTATTTTACTCCAACCATAATCGTCCTATTAATTAGAAACCTATTGAATACGAACAATGTGTTCTAATTTGTTTTGTTAGCGACTGTACATGACATCATCTGAGGTTTAAGCGCAAATTAAAATACTAGTTTCCTGTTTATATTACTTTTTATTTAGTGTTTATCTAATTTTTAGCTAATGCAAAATTTGACAATTGATTGGTACGAGCAAGCACGTAAATAACTACAACCTGTATTAAAATACATAAGTACCTACTATAAGTCCAGTTTTTATTTCGACCGAGTCTTATGTAAAATTTGTCCTAACGGTCCTAAACAAAAAACGTATCTATTCAAGTCGAATTAATTAAACTTATTGTAGTTTACATTGAATATTACGTGTTTCTAGGACATAGCTTCTTGAAAGCTATTAGTTATTAAATCACATCAACTACATCAATCACAAAATGAGATCAGCGTACCACGAACAACACGACATTTGTTTCAACGGATAGGTAGTAAGGCTGAGTTGCACCAACTTACTTTAACCGTAACTGTAACAATCCGGTGCTTTTTGAATGGAGTTTGACAGATTTTCGACGTTTGCTAAAGTTAAGTAATGTAAGATGGTGCAACTCAGCCTAAGTACCTACTTCTTATTGATATTTACTCCTAAGGTCAGATTTCACAATCTAGCAGTTAAATTGAAATTGTTTAAGTCGTCGTAAATTGTTTGAAATGATTCTGCTGATCATTACTATCGTATGATACTAAATTATAATTAAAATATAAATTATAGATTTGCCAATGGCGGGTTAAGGCCTGTTTTAAGGCAAAATGAATTTTCTCCCACGTGCTAACACATGCCTTTTTTCAACACTCTATGACTGAGATGACACTTAACTCTAACAGTAACTACTCGTATACGATAACCGGTGTGTTTTGTATGGAGTTTGACAGATTTCTGACGTTTGTTAAAGTCAAAGTAAAATGGTGCAACCCAGCCTAAAACTTCTGTTCATAGATTTTTTTAAATAATATCTTAGTTATTTCAGCATTTCATCGGAATTCTGACCTAAAACCTACAACTACAAAATTTATGACCTCAAGGGTGGAAAGCCTTATTTTAACTTTCATACTCTTGTACAGGGAACTTCCCTGCAAGACACCACTATATTTAAACTCTTACCTCTCAAACATTAACCTACAGTGTATATTGATGAAAGTAGACCGATGTGTTGAGCTACGCTATCTGGCGATCTCAGCACCTGTTCGTCTGACACTAAATCTTCATTATTGTCGTTTTTTAAAGTTTTACTGTTATGCGCGGCTCGGAACCAGCGGGCCACTCCGCAACGTAACGCCCGTGTTCTCGTCTCTACCTATACCTGTCTCCCTCACACAACAACAGATAATCACATGAGAGAGAGTGACAAATAGACCCGAAAATACGGAAATCGTGTTACCGTAGCCCCATAACATACACAGACGTTAATGGCGATCCGAAATGTTACAGCTTAAAGCATGGCCAAATCAAATGCAAACCAAAGAACAGCTGTAGGTATAGTCAGTCATCAACTTTTATGACTATTGCTCCAAAAATATACATAGCTAGTTATTTATTCGGCGTTTGAGGCCAAATTGCGATTTCGTCGTAGTAACTTGGGATACGCATGAGGTTATGAATTATAGTCATTTTGAGACATCTGAATGTAATGGGATTTAGCGAAATTGTTCAATTTCAGTAAGTAACTACTTAAGATCATCACTGACTTATGTTTCGTGAGTAACCTAAGGTTTACTCGTAATTACTAATCTAAGAAGTGCAGCAATGCAATTACGCTCGTAACGGAAAGTGTCGATGATCATACTTGAAGGCAATTCCATACGCAGCTTTAACCTTAGCACTATCTATATGAGCAGCTTCTTCGACTTGTAATTACTTCACAGAAATCATTTCAACAACTTAAATCCAAAAACCAATCAATAATCGCCTCTAAAAAGCAGCACTACTGTCCTTTTTCGCGTGCGGTTACATTTTATACTCAAACTGACCCCTGGTGCCACATTTAATCGTTAATCACAATCTCATTCCATCAAACGGGAAAATAAAGTTATACCTACGCGAATGTAAAGTTTCCCTCGTGATTAGTTTTCTAGATATCGATTCCACAAAACATAGACTCGCTATCCATCTAACAGGTTGCATGGTAAGAAGACTGAGTTGGACGTCATTAAATGTGACCAAAAAGGATTTAGCCCAGTCTTAATAAGGAAGGCTTTAGTGGACAGCGGTAAAAGTACTGTAGTAGTGTTCAGTAGCGATGTATCATTGTGTTGTTGACGTGAGGCGAGTCGGGTACACATTTAACTGGGCCTTATGGCAACGTTACCGAGCGCGTGTACCTGCAGATTGTGTTTCCAAACCAGCGCCGGCGCAGCTTCACGTCTATTCTCCGATGCTTTCGTAATAAATGCCCGGGAAATACACCTACTTGCTATGCAGAGAATGCCGCCCAATCTGGTCAGAGGGTTGGATACAACTTCATCGGTATTCAGCAACTTACAATTCCATTTAAATTAGGGAAAGCTATTACAGAAACAGTTCATAACTCTACCACTTGAATTATTTGTCTATAAAGCAAGATTACATTAGATTTCAAAACGATTAAGGTTTATTAATTTGCGTAGATGGCTCTACTGTGACGGCGCCCGCGGCTTTACAAGAAGCCCTACGACACAACTTTCTATCCAACAGACATATTGGCCAAGTAACTAATTTAATTCGATTGGCAGTATGTTTTACACGGCACGAAAGGAGAGATTTTCACAAAACTATGCAGTTAGTAACATCGCTTGTAACCCTTGTTAGTTGGGTTTAGTAGGAGGTAGGTATAACATGATATGACAAACAACATTATGCTTATTAAAATATGTTTCAGATTTCAAAATAATAAATTATTCAAATAGAAACTCCAGTTACATGTTTTGTAAAAGTATCTTTCAGAATTTATGAATGGACGAGTATAATATTACCTTAGAAACATTTGAAGAAATACTATTTATTACAAAGTGGCTATTATGATTTGTTAAAAGAAAGACTTTTGAAAAATAATGTGCATTGTCATTATTGTTTTCGTTTTTCCAGTTTGTGAAAATTTTAAAACGACATGTTATGTACTATGTAGCACCTTCGAAGAGAACCTTATCCAAATCCACTTGCCTTGTATCTGTTCCATAGAATCGCTGGTCCCGCGTCCCTCAGAGGCAGTGCACAGGTCAAGCGGCCATCAAATAAATAAATTACGTCCATTTGTACCACCAGTAGGGCTCGCTCGCTGACCGGCCCGAGGCTCGCCCGCGGCTGCGCCCGCGCTACTTTCTACGCAGAGCCACAGACATGCAATCGATGTGCTCAGACAATTTAATTTCACTCATCACCTGGCAGATCAGCACACGCTACACACGTGGCCTCTCATTGTAATCGAACGTTCAAGCGATAACTTGATAAATGGCCGGTGGAAGGCCCCCAACACTTGAAGCGGGGCCTGTCTGGCGCACGGTTATTAAATACAGTTTTGCTTTTAATAAATATCATACGGCTCATTTTTAAACACCTTTTTGTAATTAATAAACTTCGTGGAGACGTTTTCAATATCCTCCAGCAACCAGTCTTTGGGCAGCATCGAAGATCTCGTTTCATTGATACCTTGTATGGCCTCAAATTGATGAACTTAAAACATTTATGACGGTCAAAGAAAGGTTGGAATTTCATTCTTTTGGAATTTGAATTGTGTGTACGCAAACACAAATTTAAATTTAGAATTAGCATCACGCGCGTACCTCTATCACCTCAATCTAAATCGGCTTAACCCTTCACTTTGAATGCATTTCGATTCTTTGCCATGAGCTTGACACATTGATGGTTGCGCTCCGTGTCTCGTCTTTCTAGGTTTTACACCCGGTGCGATGAATGAGTTCTTTCTCAAGGAGTTGTTTGGTTATTGAAAGCGTGTGTTTTGCTCAATGACACGCCGAGTTTTAAGCTCATTTGTCATCGGTAAGATAATAGTCTTGCTGGCCGGATCGACAATGGGTCATATTTTCTTCTTGTTGTATAAGGCATAAAATGTTTATTGGATTATTTTATAGGATGCCTATTCATGCAGGGGGTCAAAAAGGCTATATTTAGTCAAAAGCTAAGAGATGTAGGTACTCGTAAGTTTTCATCTCTATTACTACCTACTATCTAACTTTTTGTACAGTAGGCAAAGCTTACGCGCATAATAATATCAGAACTATCGAATAAAGAACAGATCACAACAGAACAAATATTGCGAGGTCAAGGGGTCAGTTTCAACGGAGTATTATAATTGAACAAGTTCGATGATATCCGATCGGTATCGATATTAAAATGATAGTATAATACTGAAGATTAAACAACGTAAGATAATTTAGAAGCTCGACCACCTATCATCGCTAATTGTATACAATATAGGCAATCAGCCGAGCGTCCGAACACGACCTCATAAACTAAACGTAACTTTTGTATCAGATTTTTTGTTGTGGTTTGAATAAATTTTGTACACAATTCGATAAGTTTTGAATGGCGATCGATTTGAATCGTCGGATTCACGATATGCAATAATCGTATGTCAATTGTTATGGCACATAAAAGGAGCATGGCTACCAGTGTTTAGCGAAGCCTATAAAATTCCTGGCTTTATTGACTGGCCACACTAACCACGAGCGGTTTGATGAAATCGCGTTGTAAACTTTTAATACAGTTCCACGCATAAGGAACTGGAGTTAAATGGCACCTATCTTACGTTTGCTTTATAAAGTTGGTCGAGTGGCTAATGAACAGCGTGGAATGTGCGAGCAAAGGGTTAAGCCATGTTTAAGTTGCTTGAGAGGTTTACTCGCACAGTCAAGGTGCTCAGAGCATAAAGTAGATATTGGTTCTAATTAAATTTAATTATCTAAGTAGACTTTTTAAATTACATTTAACACGCAAATAGATTATCATGACGTACCTAGTGTTAACGCAATTTTTTTAAGCACTTTTGTACTAAATGCCTAACTGATAAAGGTATTCTCGATCGATGCGCTTCGACTTTTCTTTCTTGAAAAGATTAAAAGTGTAATTTTCAAATATATCTTTGTCGGGTTGGTTTACAATGTTAAAGAGAGCCAGTAGGCAGTACCTACATGATCTTTGAGTCTATTACTGCTGCTCTACTGTATACATATAACATAAAGTCCATATTTTTCGTAGAGATACGGGGGTCATGCCCGTTTTCACCAACAATCCCTAATTTTTAAGCGATTCATATGAAAACATAATGCCTGTTAATGTGTTAGGTACCATAGGGGTTACTGAAAAATTAGGGATTGATGGTAAAAACGGGAATCAGAGTACCAGATTAAAATAGGTACGCCGGGAACTAAATTACCTAAGGACAGTGGAAGGACATTTTAGATAAGCAACCTATAAAAATCACTCTACCAAGAAGCATTCAGCATTACCATACACACACATTTGTTTGTATCCTAAAATCGTACATTTGCAAATCTTAACATGAGTTCAAATTAGGTTCTCTTGAGGCCGTCTCATTAGTATCGGACTTCTGCTTTGAGTATATTATGTTGACTCTACCACGTAGTGATAGTAGTATATTGATTGAGGCCTATAAACCTTATGACTCTGATGGGCAGAGCTAGCAACAACGGTGTCCTGAAAAACATTACGAGAGTGGTGTTACAAGGCTATTATGTTTCTCAGTTATATTATTATGTAAAAATGTAGAAAAGAAAAGCAATTAGCAGCTTAAAACTTCATGAATACTTGCGCAATGCGTATTGCCATTGTAATTTTTTAGACATTTCGAATTTCCTGTCTTTTAAAATGATAAATAAAGTACGGCCAACTAGCAGCGATACAAAAGGTTGATACGACTGTCGAGTTGACAATATATTCTGTCTCTTCCCATCTTGTGTATTTGTCGTAATAAATAAATAAATAATGTCTCGTTCTCCCGCCAAAATATGTCAGTCAGACGGGTTCACCCATGACATTGGGTTTGTTTACATTTGGTATCGCTTCTCGTTGGCCGTACTTTAGGTATTTATTTTAAAGCATTTGTCTTTAAGTAACTACGGTCCAATTATAAGATTTTAAACTTTCGCGTTCCAACGCGAAAAATCTCCGTTTTACTCAGAGTTGAAATGGATTTCAACTCTGAGTAAAACACCGCTAGCCTCCAGTCTGCTTGTGACCACGGCTGCTATAGCCGAATCGTCAAGCCGTGAGTACATGTTAAGTACCTAACTCATATAAAAATGTCGCGTCCAGACCCGTGTTTCATGGTCCAATTAATTGAGGGTTACAATAAACAAAACATTTCTATATAGATCAGATAATCAAATTAAAATAATCAGGTTGTTTACACACATCTCTTTTGTATACGAATGCCTCATGAATGTTCAATGTTAAAAGATTGAATCATAATCGAGCGGGTAGTTAGAGGCAGAGCTATTACGCTAAGCTGCGCTGCATTAAGCCTGGTTTCCACCAACCGGAGCGGAGCGGAGCAAAGCGGAGAAGTGTTTTGAATAATAAATAGATTTCATTATTTCCACATCTTCACTCCGCTACGCTTCGGTGAATATGGATCAAGCGGAGAAGAGAGAAGTAACGGGTGGAATAATTTTTCTATGGGATTTGACTGCGGCGGCGACGCGGTGTGGAGCGGAGCGGTGCGGTGCGGAGCGGAGCGGTACGGAGCTATGCGGAGTGGTGCAGTATTTTATAGACAGCAATAGACTGATGACGACAACTGAAAACTATGCACAGCTCACACAGCTCCTCTCGTCTCCTCTCCGCTCTTCTCCGCTTCACCGCACATCTCGTCTCGTCTCCGCTCCGCTCCGCCTTGGAGGAAACCGGGCCTTATATAGTGTTGAACTAGTGTTGAATGAGACCGAATGCTGAATAAATATTTAAATTGGCATAACTAGCGCGTACAACTGAACTATGATTCAGGATGCTGAACTAGTAGCATCGGCGAATAATAATGTTTCGATTAGAATAATAAATCAGCTAACAGTATTCGACTTGTTGCCGGATTATTATGTAAATGTAACAACCTGACAGGAATCTCATTTGCAGTATATTTTTCAGATTGTTCACCGTTTGCACTTAGTATTTTTGTTTACATTGTCCGACTTAGGTATATATAACGAACTATTTAATGCGGACTGTACAACGAAATTTGGAGAAAACAATAATTAGTAAAAATGAATACGAAGGTGATATAGGTACCTACGAATATGGTACACGATGGTTGTTGTTATTTTACTTATTATTGTACCTACCTTTTCACAGGAATACAATATGTATGTTCACACACAAAGCAATGTAGGTAGTAATGTATTGACACATACACATTCATAAGTCATCATTTGGACTACGAGTATAAAAAAATCTATACTAATATTATAAATGCGAAAGTAACTCTGTCTATCTGTCTGTCTCGCTTTCACGCCTAAGCCACTGAATAGATTTTAATGAAATTTGGCATAGATATAGTTTGAGTCCCGGGAAAGGACATAGGATACTTTATATCCCGGTTTTTGAAACAGGGACGCCACGAACACGGTAAAGTTTTTCTGTGACAGACAAAATTCCACGCGGGCGAAGCCGCGGGCGGAAAGCTAGTACTAAATAAATGAACAAATTGAATCTTCTACCAACGTAAAATAGGCAAGAATGGAAAGTCATTTCAGGAAGTACCTAATTATTTCCGGCTGATCTGCAATTCGATATAATATATTTAATGAATGGTTGTGAATATTATAAATATCATTACTATGCTTCATGTAATCTGAATACGCGATTTCTTAATCGCGAGCTGATACGCAGATAAAAGATACGTACCTTCTCATGCTCGTATCTACTGATAAATGGGTATTTGCAATATGCATACATCATAACTAAAATGTCACACATTGATATTTTCGACTTGAAAAATGCATAACTTATATGCACAAACAAAACGGTTACGTTTTGCGTAACCAAAAACGTATTTCAAATAAATAAAGGCACGAGGTTGTGCTGATTTTCTGTGCTTGACCAAAATAATTAACATGTCCATGAAGTTCCGATTTTCTTCCGAACAGGCATAGGTTTTAAATATTCGTTCGTTCGTTCGTTTCAGCCGAAAGACGTCCAGTGCTGGACAAAGGCCTCCCCCAAGGATTTCCACGAAGACAAAGGTTTTAAATATATTTTACCTTAACTTTCAGAAAGTAATAAATAACGAATGCACTCAGGAAATAATTACTTTGATAGATTAAATACTTTGACTCTACATTTTTATCGACTGAAAATTTATCATGAAAGTTACATGCAAATCCTGAAAATTATCGTTACACTTTATTAATTGAATGTGTAGAAAGATTGCGAAGTAAGTCACTGTGAATATTACAGGAAAATGCATAGGATGTAGAGTCGGAGGTATTAATACTAACGTTAACAAATGCAACTAAAATCTCCAGCCTTTCTACTGCTCATCGATGATGCTATATTGATTTTGTGTAATACCCATGGCTGGTTAGAGCACGTGCCTATTTCCACGGAATGTCCAGTTTCAATTTCACTCAGTGTCCTAGCCTTGCAATGTGATCAGACGTTACTTTAGCAATTTGTGTCTGAGAGCGCTGTCACGGCGCTGCTCGGTCTCTGCTGGTGTAGGTACAGTCGAGTTCATAAATACGATACATTGGCAGTGCCCAATGTTTCAAAATATTGTAGCGCAGTAGCACAGTCAATACTGCGCTACCACAACATGTTAATGAATGATTTTATTGATGTTTGAGTTTGTATTGAAATATGTGATCGTTGTGAATTTTGAAACATTGGCATTGCCAATATATTTATGAACTCGACTGTACACAAACCACACTTTCTCATGGACCTATAAACATTATCCCGCTCCCGTCTCACCTAGTCTTTGACATCTATTTACAACCCTATTCATGCAGACGCAAACCACTTCTTACACGGCTCCATCTAAATTTTAATAAACCCAATCCCATCCAGACATGTAGATGGCTTGTGAAATTAAAGGCATTTTAATTAAACTGTAACTTACTGGTTGCAAAACCAACTAGTACATGCTTTTGCTTAGAGTTTTCTGCGCCATTTTAAAAGTTGCTCTGTGTGTTCTAAAGATTAAAGTTTTTTAGTATTCAAACTTAGGAAAGCTTGATGACATAACCAAGCAGTGTATCGGTAACAGCACTAAGCGCTATATTTGTGACTCTACCTGTATCATGTGATGTTTAAAATTAGATACTGGTTTGCAACATAACAACCAATATTGTTCACTGTATATGTATAGGTACTATACAGGGTGGAAACGATAAGTGATCTCATTCGATTATTTCTAAACTATACAAGACATCGAAAAACTGGTTACTAATCCTGAAAGAGCTTCACAAGCTCTATCCAACGGTACCAATATTAGGTTACAGAATTAACTGGATCTATACGAAAATTTAATGTTTTCAGCCTCCATACTAAATGTATGCCCGCCAAACAAAATTAGAAGTATCATTTTTTTTTTATTAAATATTAAACACTTAAAATGAACTCGTAATTGCATTCTTATTTAAAATTATTCTTTGAAAACATTGGTTTTAGGCTTTATAGCCTGACCAAGAACATAAAAACCCTCGCCATGTTGCGGAAAATTAATGGTACTTATTTCTTTTAATGGCAACAGTAACTGAAAACTTCATTGATATGTCACCTTGCATGTCAGTCTATTGCTGTCAAAGTGTAAACAAACTTTATTTTAAATGTGTGCAATTGATTTTCTGAATTAAATTGCTAAAATCTTTTTATAGTCGTGAAAGAAAAGTGGTTCACAATGTGTTAAAGTATTTGTCGAAGAGAAATACTAAGGGTTCGGACAATATTTTCATTAAATAATGTTTCCGACAAAGGTTGTCAAATTGACTGACATGTTTATCGTATAGTACAGTCAACTATGAAATTAAGCTGTGGTTTGTTTCAACTACCTATTTTAAAGTTTTTTGTCACTTTGTAAGTGTTGAATTTTNTACTTAAATAGAAAAGAAAATTACTACACTTTCATTTGCACCTAACTAGTCAATACGCTCGCAGACTGTATAAATTATGCCAGGATTCAGGTTATAAAATGTAAACGATAATTTTTAATAAAAAAATACTTTGTCAATTTAACTTGTTATCTCTAAATGTAAATCCAGTTGTGCACACAGTTTATGGATCTGGGTATTCTAATATCATTGTTAACGCACATTGATAATAACAAACACAATGAAGTTGAAATACTGAATATCTGAGTTGAAATCGTGACTACAATTTTCGAGTTATTAAATCGAACCTTATTAAAAACCATTACGGTTTAATTTGGTGCGCGCATGTGTCGCTAGCATTTCACTATATCGGTAATGCTATCCTTCTCCAACGACGGAGGCGTGATTCGCTATTTCGAATGGAATGATGCAGCGCAACCACGTAACGTATAGCTGTCCCTGTTTAACATAGAGGCGACCTATGACCTAAAGACTCTATTGTGGTGAATGTGGTCAACTGGGTTTGTGAATCGATTAAATAAATCTTAGTAGCAGCAGAACCGAGGCTTACCGCGATAGGTCGGTACCTAAGCGATAGCACGCGATATTTTATCCGATAGAGAAGCATAAGCTTAAATAAAGGTTTCACAAACAAACGATGACCTATCTACCTAATAAGACATTCCAATACATAACTATTGGATCATTTACATATTCATGCCGTAAAGTGCTACACATATCCGAGTAGGTATAATCCATAATTATTCTAAACATTCTTTACGTAATGTTTATTTTCAATTAGGTACCTACTCAGAAGTATGATCATGTTGAATCTTAATTCGAGTTTAAACCAAGTAACGTAAGTACGTAACTACCTACCTACTTACTCGTATATGTGCATCTTAACTTTTATTTTCAATACTTACAAGAGAGATTACCAATAAAATTATTTAATCCTACCTATTATCTCTGAATCTAAATCTTCTTGTGATGAAAGATCCCTAAGAGGTTATCGCTATCGGATCTAGTGGTTAGTCAAGTCACCTTTACATTATTTAAGAAACTATTATAGAATTTAAAGGACTGTAGATTATCTGGAAGATATAAATATAATTGAGACTTATTAGTAGCTGATAATTCTCATCTTAATAATCTCAATAAAACCAATGTTATTTCTAAATAATGCGGTATTTCGTGTTATCTAATCACATATCCCCCGATAATTACCTAAGTACAGTTAACCTAATTCTAATGAACAAACAAACCTAAATAAGAATCATAAATCACAACCAACCAATCGAATCACAAACTATGACATTCAAAAGTGTTAGGCTGAGTTGCACTACCTAACTTTAACCGTATAACGACAACCGGTGTTTTGTTTGACAGATTTTTGACGTTTGTTATAGTTAAAGTAAGATGGTGCAACCCAGCCTTATTTGACTGTCTAAATTATAAACTAGAACATAGTTTTGAAAGCTTCGGCTGTTTTTGTCTGACTCAGGATCTATATCAGTCAAAATCAATAGCAGGTCTCAGCCGACTGTTTGCCCAAGATACACTGAGTGATAACACACGACCACACTTATAAGGAAGTCTTGTTGGACGCCATTGTGATGCAAACATTTATTTTACTGTACTCGAATGTTTCAGCATAGACGAACTTGTCAAGGCAGAGCGATCAAATAATTTGGTTTAAGAATTGCGAACATTCAATCAGAAGCTTGCAACCAAAAACATTTTCAGAACAAGTTAAAGTAGATTATGAAGTTCAACAATCTTGTTTTCTTGTGTATACTTTATGTGTGCTATTTTATGATACGAGCCGTTGATACGTATGCCTGAAAAGTTTTATGTAAAAAGTAGAAATGCTGAGAATAAACATCAGGGTAGGTCAGCTCAGCTTTGGGGTCGTCGAATAGCCAATATAAAACTAACCAATTGATGATATTAACATAATATTGACAGTGTCACATCGAGGATACTCGCCTCACACAATCTGATGATGTCATTTATGTATCGAGAATTTCAGGTAAAGCTATAGTGTTGAATAATGTGTACGTGCTTATTCTGACGTTTTCCACGATACATCATTACCTATTTATTCAGCATTTACCCTAAGAAAATTAAGCTGAAAATCTTATCATTGCAATCATCGATAATTAGTCAGTTAATAATACTGAGTTTTGAGTCATCACCTTCGCTGTAGATATTTGTCTCTGGAAACAGTTGTGATGCGGACATTTGGCGCTATTTGCAGGAACTGCTCAATGCCTAATCATTTTTTTTGCTAAATACTTATGTATTTACCTACATTAGTGTGTAAGTTAGGTACTTTAAAAGAAGATGAATAAGTAGAATTTTCTGTAGAGTCATATTAACACTAACTTCCTAAGTAACAAAGAATGTCGATAAACTAACAATACGTTAACCAAAACTAGATGCAAAAATAATATTTCTTCATATTGTGAAGCTTAAAAAGTTGTCATTATAGTTTCTAAAGCTAAGTAAAGGGCTTCCACGAGCTACTGCCACTTTCCCCTACTGCGCCGTCTTTTTGCTCCAAGTTAAAAGTAGTCAAGAAAATATCGTTAACCAGGAACTTAGTCGAGTTATTTTTACCAACAAGAGCTGTAAGTAGGTAATTGATTTATAAATACTTGTAAACATACTTATCAGTCCACAAAAAGGCACTCGGTAACGAAATTTAAAAATATAAACTAAGCGAATGTGGGTTAACTAGTAAACAAACAAAGGCGGGGCTCGCAAAATACTCGGTTTTTCTTTATCTCTACTTTGGTACGTTGCAGAAATATCGATAAGATATGTGACAGATAAAAAATACTTGTGCAAATAGTGGATGCATATTATTCACTGATACCGGGTTTGGGACACTTGTCCGACCACTTCTGCATTTCCCCGTCGTTTACGAGGGAATAAATCACTGCGTGGCAAGCAATTTTAATAGTTAATTCGTCATGTTAGCGCATTGCGTCCGCGCAGCCCGCCACAGATGATGCTGTCGATTTATGACAGCACATTTATTGACATGAACGATTTGTTAATAGCTCTATACAGTGTGTCCGGGCTTGTAGTGATCAAACTTTAAGGGCGAAATCTAGGGACAATTTTATCGATAAAAGTACTTCAAATTTGGGGCTTGACCAATTTATCGCAAAATTACAAGGATTTAAGTTTTTCATTTTTAGTTTTCACCTCTTCCTTCAAAAACAAGCGAAAGCGTGGGTAGCTTAACATTAATGAGCAAATATTTTATATCATGCGATAGCCAATAAAAATATGTATTAGTAGAAGTAGAAAATAGACACAAGTTTCATACATTTTATGGAAGTAAGAATGGATTGAATTAGAAAAATACATGACTTTTTTCACTTCTTTTTCAGTTATTTTCCAATACAAGAAAAACCAGGTCGTTAAAGTATGTTTTTTTTGCATTGTATTTTTAGTATTTGAGCTATTCTACAAAACGAGTGTAAATTTATTAGTCTACGTCTATTAGTTTCGACGTAATTGTTAAACAAAGATACCCCTTCCCAGCCGCTTCCATAGTGCGTCGGAATAGGTTGTGTGATTCTTTCAGGCAGTGCATTTTCGCATGTTAGCAGCGCTATGGAGCCGGCTGGGAAGGGGTATCTTTGTTCAACAATTGCGTCGAAACTAATAGACGTAGACTAATAAAATTACATTCGTTTTGTAGAATAGCTCAAACACTAAGAATACAATGCAAATAAAACATACTTTAACGACCTGGTTTTTCTTGTGTTGGAAAATAACTGAAAAGGAAGTGAAAAAAGTCATGTATTTTTCTAATTAAATCCATTCTTACTCCCATAAAATGTATGAAACTTGTGTCTGTTTTCTACTTCTACTAATACATAATTTTATTGGCTTTCGCATGATATAAAATATTTGCTTTTTAATGTTAAGCTTTCACTTGTTTTTGAAGGAAGAGGTGAAAACTAAAAATTAAAAACTTAAATCCTTGTGATTTTGCGATAAATGGGTCAAGCCCCAAATTTGAAGTATTTTCGTCGATAAAATTGTCTTTAGATTACGCCCTTAAAGTTTGATCACTACATGCCCGGACACACTGTATACTCTCGTTAAATCATGAAAACGTTATAAAGTTAAATACTATCAATATGTTATTTTATTAGATCATCCGCAACATTATACTATTTTATTCTACTAATGATATCTCTATTACGAATACTTACTACGAGTACATAATGTGTTTCTGTTTTTTTTTCTCTAAATTTATGTTCCTACATACATTTTATATTAAAATTTCGCTGCTGGTTTCTATAAATGATCGTTACTTACCATCAGGTGAGATACAGGCCAAGAGCTTCCTCGTTGTGGATAAAAAATAAAATAAAAAAAAATGTATGTAAGAATAATGTATTAATGAAGCTTTTGGACTCTACAAATTCAGGAGTGATTAAATAATATAATTAATTACGCAAGCTAGGGAAATTGAGTTATGAAAGCTCATCATAAAGTTTTAGTAATAATCTTGTTCTAACAACATTAAGCCGCTATTTACAGTCTAACTTAACAAGTTATTTATATTTATATCTAACGAAGCTTAATGTAAAATTTATTTCATAATGCATATCCAATAAAGTCATTTCACTAGAAAATTATATCGTTACATTATAAAATAGGATAAGTGCGTTTCGTGTTATGATCGCACTCGACTAGTGTGAAACAAGAAAGCCTTGTGGAAACAGTACCTACGTACAAGTAGAACGGGTCCTAGCCGGCTATCTATCGGAACATATAAAGTGAAACTGCAGCGGCGGTTTATCAATTGCAATTTCATTATCTAGCAGACACCTGCCCGGCTCGGCACCTACTCTTGTACCTACTCGCCGTGTTGCTCGCTGCCGGCCACTCGCGTATGTGTTTTAACCGCGATCAAGGTGTTCTCTCGGCGATTGACATTAGAAAAATAACATTAAATGAACTTAAAAGAAACTGTTGCTCCAAAGAATACGCACAGACACACCATCTTATTTAAGTTTACTATGAGGTAGGTATATAAAGTCAAAGTCAAAAGTCAAAATTTCTTTATTTGTTTAGACTAATAAATAGTTCTTACAAATCGTCATTTTGCTCTTAAGGAGCCTCTACATGTCTCATAATCTTTTTACCCTACCAGCGCTTCGAGACCAACATTTGGCAAGTGCTGAGAAGAAGCGCCGCAACAAACTCAGTCACCACTGTCTGCCGGTTAATATAAATAAATATAAATAGTAGTAGTAGGTACATTCGATTCAGGAGCAGTTATTAGGTATACATTATACATATGTATACCTATAAAGTCCATGAATCATAAAGCACAAATTAACTTGCTGAAAATTGATTGCCCTATAAAGCAGGTCAAGGCTAATTAAAATTAACGGTTTTCTTTATTTCTTTTCGTTCATCGTCCTATGTTATGACTATAATTTTATGTCTTCCATTATTTCGCTGTAACTGGCTGTTATTTGAAGTGACAATATTGTTTTCGAATTGCTTTGCAGAAATTCCCATGTCAGGCATAAACGCCATTGACATGACGCGTTGTCTCGATGGCTATGCCCCACGTTGAAGTGTGTGTTAACGGTAATCTTTAAACAGCAAGAAAATGCCTTTGAAAAATGACAGCGAAGATAGCTGGGGCTCACGACGCAAGTACTTGATGGCGCTGATTTGTCAGATCATGGGATCGCCAGTGTTAATCGGAGTCGCCAACTCGGCAGTGAGAAACGGAGCCACTGGACAAATTATAGCATACGTTACGGCCACACTCTTATTAGGTATTCCACTTATGTACATGGAATTCATCGTCAGCCAGTTCACAGCCCGCGACTGCGTAGACACCTGGAAGATTCGCCCTTGCTTCTCTCATATCGGATACATACTCGTTTTTTGGCAAACAATCCATATCATCTATAACCACACGATCAGCTCATTTGTTTTGCACTACCTTTTAATTAGTTTTGAAAATCCTGTACCTTACTACACCTGTGGGCAATGGGCCAATAAAAGTTGCAATATTCTTTTAAAGAATCACACTGTTAATGAAGACTGTATTAAACTGAAACAACCAGCCGCATACTGCGAGATGCTTCATAATACCTTCCCAGAGTCACAGTACTGGAAGCTTAACATAATGGGAGATAACATTCATGGAACTTACCACGTCGCGTGGCGAGTGTCTCTGGCCTCAAGTTTGATCTGTGTGATAATGTATTTAAGCTGTTTTAAAAGAAAACAATCAGTGAAGTTTGTAGTTGAGGCTTTTGTGTTGACTCCTATCTTAGGTTACACTGTACTGCTGCTGGGAACGATGTCACAAAAAGGAATAGTGGTGAAATACGACAATGCACTGGATTCTGACTTCAGTTTGTTTTTTGAAGATTTTCGATTATCCAGATCGATGTTTCATGTTGTGTGTGCCCTTGGCATAGGGTCAGGGGCGACCTTCAACTTGGCGTCCAGCAGTTCCTTCAGAGCACCGTGCTACTCCAACACCGTGGTGGCCGTGGTGGTGAGTGCCGCAGTGGCCGCCCTCATCATTTCCGTCACAGCCATGATGGCCTGTCCTTACGCCTACGAGCAAGGTATTGACCCTGAAATCATTTTGAAAGCACCCATTTCATTTTTATTTGAGAAAACACCAAGATTTGTATCTGTATTCCAGCATAGATACTTCTACCTTATAATGATCTTCACCTGTCTTACTATGCTGGGCATCGGCTCAAACTTGATATACATACTACAACTACTAGAAGTATTCGTGATAAGAAATCCAAGAGTAGCTAAATATCCAGGGCTAGCATGTTTTTTTGGAATTCTTGCGATCTACATCACTAGCCTTCCACTTTTTGGTTACATTGGAGTGGATGTGTTACTGGGACTGAGACGAGCTTCCAATTTTGTGGCAATTTTCATCGCTATTATAGAGACGATAGTATTTGTTATCTGGTATGGCTTGGAGAAGTTTTCAGAAGACGTCCACTTTATGCAAGGACTGCAACCTAACAAGTACATGAGACTGAGCTGGTTGGTGTCAAGTATTGTACTAACATACATATTCGTTAGTGAATTACGTGTGGAATTGGCAATATTGGAAGATTCTATTGGGAATAAACTGAAACGATATATGATCATAACGTCGATTGGGTTGATTGTGGTTGTGTTCACATTGAAACTATTGATCGCTGCTTGTAAAAAACAATTCCATGAGGTTTTTAAATTGGATCCTGCATGGGGTCCAAGAAGCGAATTGCTGCAACGGAGCAGAGCCATGTTCAGTGCCCAAGCGATGACCAAGGAGTACTTGTACCGGCAATACCACCTCCAGGCGGGCATATTAGCACGACAAAGGATTTCCAACTGCAGGACAGCGGAATGCGACGTTTGAAGCAATGGTCTACAGTTCCTCGAATACCTTATTGACTTAATTAGACCTACCTATCAATAACTTTTTTAACTTACCTTCTCAACTTGATTGGCAGTTTTTGTTATGCCACGTGTGCTGTATAAGATGACTCATTGCATAATATGTATTATTGCCTATGGCTATTATATTAAACTTGTATCGGCTATTACGTAATACACTGAGATTTCTATGAGTCACCTCCAAAAATATTAAAATATATGTACCTACCAGTCTGTATTTATAAACTGTTGCCTTAATATTACATTAATTTATTCCTTAAACGAGTATTAGTGACTCATTGATATTGAACCAGTTTGAAGTAGAAAGAATGGTGAATAGAAGTGGTGGCGACTCATGGATGAATGAGGAGTAGCTATAAGGAGATAATATCACAACATTTAATGAGGTATAGCGGCTTTGGAAATTTTAAAGTTAGATGTGTGACAGGTACAGTCATCAAATTTATTACATTCTCGGAGGCTATAAAAAAGAAAGTGCCGCTTCAGTCCCCACCCACTCTGATGTCCGACTTTTGTGAAAGAAACATTATTTAAAAAAGTGGCGCGCCAAGCTGTCTGCGCGCGAGTGCCTGCCGCTTGGCTGGCGCGATGGCGGCCGCTCGTCGGTAATGAACTAATGTGCCAGTAATCATGGCATGCCTCTGTGGATCCATCTGTAGTTATTATAACAACGGGAACCAGTTCTATTACTTGGACGTTGGCTTGCACAGACAAACGAAAATCAATTTTCACAACCCGGGTGGCAGTTCAATCGTAGGGTAGTAATACCATACCACCCAATAGTAAACGTTTTATCTAAGCCGCGGTCAAAACAACTTAATGCAGTCAACAGAACCGATATTTAACTATGATGGATTGGAATTATTGCTCTATAAGGAAAGTCAATAATCTTGATTCGAATGAATGATTTGATTAACTAGGTATAATCTTGATTTACATTTTCCGTACAAATGGAACGATCAACGGTTGTTTACGGTTTCGATTGCAGTTTTCCGTTTGTTTGTATCCTTTGTTCCTTAAAGTCTGAAAGATTTTCCATTATCTTGCAAGTTAATTGGTTGTATTCCATTTTCACTGTAGATTTTAGTGTTTACTCGCTTATTCCTCAGGCATCCCTTTTGTATTAATAACTTATTAATATTATGATAAACAATACTCCGGAATAACTGTAATGACTTCCCATACTTGCATCAGAAGTAATAACATAGGTACACATGGACGTCCCTCGGTCATTCTCCGGATCTGGATTATTNCCCCCCTACTCTTACAAAAAACTTTACCGGTTGATTCAAAACATTCACTATCTCACTAGGTATTTATAAAAAAAATAACAAGAGTAACCTAATACGAGTAATAAATGTAATTTACTCCGATATGACAATCGATGTAGGTAACTTGTTTACGTAGTAGACTTGTAATATCTGTAGTAATGTAAAGCGTTAATCTTGGGCGTTTTTAATTGTTTCACTTACATCGGCGAAAAGCTTGTCAATTTTCAAGAAATAAAGCTTTTTATTACGGGAATCTTTGTCCAGCAGTGGACGTCATTTGGCTGAAACGAACGAACGAACGATTACGGGAACACACTGACCCGATTCAGCTCAAATCTGTAAGTAATAAAGTGGACAGAGGACAAGCAAAGTAGTCGAAGCCTTAATCTACTAGCAGCTATCAACAGAGACAAAGGCTATAACTAGGGCGAGGAAACGAAATAGTAAATTCAATTAAGTCATGCGACAGCACACACGCAAAAGTGTCTGCGACGAGTGCAAATCCAGTTCGAGGCGCATTGCGTCATACAAATGAAACATTTAGAATGTTTGACCCGCGCGCGTCAAGCGTCAGGCGGCGCGGGCGCTGCGACGACGCGCGAATTCCAGCATTTCCAACCTTTGTCACGACGCGACACCAACACCACTCCAACGCCGCTCAACTCAAAAGCTGCACAACCACTTGTTTGTCACTTAATCTCGATGTTGTGAAACCTCAACATTTCGGTTTCGTTTGCGACCCAAAAAGCTAAAAGCTATCAATTTGCTTTTTATTTCATCTACTTTGTAGGTACTGTTTACATAAAGAATTACATTGTGCCGATTGCCTAATCCGTTTCAGTTAATCTGCAACTATGTAGGGTTTATCGGTGATATTCGCGCGCTGGCAAGTTTGAATTAGTTATAGTAGAATTAATAGTTATAATGTAGGCATCAGAATACCATAATCCGTTGAATTTATGGCTTTGACTTCAAATGTTAATTCAGTAATGTTTTGTTGTCACCCGTTAAGAGCGGATTAATGAGTTAACGGGCTTTCGTAATCTGTAATTACCGAATACACTTGAGATTGGGAAGGTGTGAGCGCGGCTATCTCCTCGGCAACACCCATTCTTCGGCGGCCATTCCGCAATTGCACAATTGAGGTGGTTTGGGAAGCGTTTCCGTATCAGCTGAGTTACGGCCTCGTCTAAAAAGGCTGTTAGCTGAATGTGCTGCGAACACCTTTATCGGCCCGTTAACCTGCCGTGGAAGAATCAAGAGAAAGCACAGCGAGATAATCTGCACGTATAGGTTACTTACATTTAAAATCAAGTAATTGTCACTATTTAAAAAACACATTATCGTAAGTTCCAGAAAAAAGCTCTGCGTGGCGTAATATAGCTTGTTTGTACTTGATCACTATCTTTGTGACTCAAAGAAAAAAGAGGTTATACTTTTGTTACAACTTGACCTTTAAAGAATCTGGTTGTTTATTTTAAATATAACAGCGCATCATGTTAATACGAGTTAATTGGAATTGTTCAATTCGATATTGTTTTTCTGTGACAGACAAAATTCCATGCGGGAGAAGCCGCGGGCGGAAAGCTAGTATAAAATAAAATTAACTACCAAAACTAACCGTTAACACGGGCCCAAGACTTATAGAAGTTGCGAATCCGATTACGAGTATGTAGATTGTCTTTAATATGGTGATGGATCACATTCTTACAAATCGGCAAAATAGAGCACAACATTTTTCCAAGCAAATACTAAAGCTTGACACTACCGATAGTAAAGTTGAGTGATATACCTATACCTACCAGAATTTATCAAATGTAAAATGGTGTTTTAACGTCAACAAAGCAATATTTGATGTTCCGTAACTTGATGGATTGCTCTTCTGAAAAACTTTGGATCAACATGATGATTTCAAAATTAAATGTACCTACTACGAGTAGGTATCACTATTTTTGGTCTAAGGTTCCCCGTTATCAGACGCTATAATTTAAAGGACTCTACACACCAAGCCCGGCGGCTTTGTGTCGGCGGCTTATTATAACTTCAAAGAATCATGTCGACGACATGTATTTTCTATTATACTTGTCAAAAATCGACGACTCGTGTCGGCGAGTCAGCGGGTTTGGTGTGTAGACTTCATTACACACTGGCGTAAAATCCATTGAATGAGTATTCCAGTGACTTGGCCCACTTTTAGCTTGGTCCACGGGCCAAGTCGCTGGTTTGAAATTTTGAAATAGTTTTTCCCACCTTCAATGATTTATTAATAAATTAAACACCTGGGCCCAGGCCAAATGGGCCCAGTCACTGGAAGAAAAACTATTTAAAAATTTAAACCAGCGTCTTGGCCTGTGGACCAAGGTAAAAGTGGGCCAAGTCACTGGAAGTCTCCATTGAATAGGTGTAGGTAATTATTTTTGTTTGGTAACACCATTCTGCGTCTCAAATCTCAATCTATTTATAGTTTATACCGACTACGACCCTAACCACCTTATGTAAGCTTGGTAGTGAGCTTTTATACAATCTGGTGCCACTTAGTAAAGTTGATCGACCTTGTTTTAGAAGCTTAGTCATGAACACAAGCACTTTACTTATTAGGATTTATAACATTCATTCGGATCTACTGAGGAAAGTATTGGAAAAATTCACGCTTATGAAAACAATAAATTAAAAGAAACGGTTTAAATTATGATTGAGCTAAACATTTATGTAAAGGTGAGTATAGAATAGAGCATAATTACTCGTAAACAGAACAACGAGCCGCTCTATAAAATGTTCTAGTGTTCACCCTTTCACGAGCCAAGTCTTGTTCATTTTACCTGTATTGTACCATTCATAAGAACGTTACATTACATAGAAATGCTCGAGAAAATGCTCTAGTCTATACTCACCTTTACGATCACACAGGACTATTTCGAAAAGAGAAACATAACAAATGAATAAAACGAAAATTTTTAATTAAGATTGACATAAATAATGCTAATACTGGACCTCGAGCTATAAGCGAACCCAATTTTGAAGTCACGGCTGTCTCTGCCAAGCATTTAACAACTATGCTGATGTTAATGTGCCCTGTAATTACTTTGATTAATTAATTTGGTCTGAGCGAATTGGGTCGATACTAAATAATACGAGTAAGATACTGATAACCAGAAGTGATTGTGGTTGTGTTTGTAAACATGAGACTAATCTCGTTAAATAAACTTTTATTTGGAAGCACTGTTGAACCGTATCTATTATGGGTTTATTTCTATTATATTATTACTGTTAAGTATACCACATAAAGTAGTAGGAAGGCGCTGGATGGAAGCTGCTACCAACCGGGCAACATGGAAAACGAAATACATTTTACCTACCTGAAACTTAAAGTTTCCCATCTATTGAAGATATAGTAGGAGGTTTGATATTGAGTTTAAAGCTTATAATATGATGCATGCATACTAACGCAGTAGTTTCTGTCTAGGGGCCAATTAAGAAAATCTTGTTTTGTACAGCGATATTATATTCGAATTTTCGGACATCCTTAACCACAACACAAACTTAAAAAATACCGTAACCAAATGTAGAATACAAATTTCAAGACTCAATTCGACCGATAAGTCGTTTAAACGTGTCAATAAGAGATAACAAGAAGGCAAATAATAGAGTAAAGGCACAGAGTCGATGACACTGGTTGGTGCGGCGCACACTGGGGCAGGAGACAACAGTTCGTACCCATAAATAAACTGTAGATTTTAGAACATGTTTGATGCTGTTAAAATGTACAGTTAAATGTGTTTATTAATATAATTAATATTTATTCATAAAGTTATACCTATTTCAATTTTTTTTAAATCAAAATAAGTTCAAAATTTCCAAAAAAAAATTATATATTTTAAAAATTAAAAAAACAAACACTTAAAATTGATAAGTATTCTTAAAGAAAAACTTTAAACATTATTATGCAAAAAATCACTAATAAAATTAGGACCGAATATTTGTTGAACTTTAACGTGGTGTACAAGCGAAAACAGTTTGTTGCGAAGCATCTAACTGATATCTACGAGTACCTTTGTTAGTATGGTACTTATTCATTATAAGAGACTATCTTGAAATCATATTGAGTTTTTTTAATTATGGGCATGTTTATAGTCCAGTCAATAAAGCATTATAGATGGAAATCCGTGGAACACAATTTCTGACTTCGGGACTTTATTTAGACTAGTTAGGAGGTGAACATAGCAAAATTCCCCGCCCTTAGCCCTTGAGCCGGCGGGGAGAGGGGGGTTTAAAGGTACCACTTTTCGGTTTTTCGCTTAATCCTCGGAAACTATGCGTCCTAGTGACATGACTACTATAAACCAAAAAAAGCTTATTCAATTTGCTACAGGTGAGATAGTCAAGTTTTTCTATATCTTGTTTAGTTTTTTCGGAATCTGCTCTAGAAGGTCTGTAATATTGGAAATTTTATTTTTGTCTTACATGTTCCCATCAGGATAAAATCGACTAAAACAACATTGAGCAAATATTTTAGACATGCGGAAGCATGTTAAGCCAAGTTCCATGGAGGGGACTGCACTGTGCGTATATTTAGACGAATCAATTGGAGCCACTTTTGACTCCTCATCACTCAAAACCTACTGTGCATCAACACTTCAAATTCGGCTCGTTAAAGCATTCATTGACTGGACTATAGAGGCTGTCTGCCCCAGTGTGCGACATGCGCGGGCGCGTCCTGCCAGCCGTGTCAAACGGTTAATTGTTGTGAATGACACGGGACCAATAAGATATGCAGTCAATTTACAATTGGACCATGCCCGAAGCTTTACATATGTACTAATGTATGTCACCATAATATTGAGCTCTGTCAGTTTTAAATAATACAAAAACTTTTTCAAAAGATCAAACCTATAAAAATAGGCTGTAACTAAATATCCTGTTGACTTGGTTGTTTATTAGAGTTGGCACGTTCTTGCAAATTTTTAGAATGTATATTTTTGTCAAAAAGGGTAATAAACGCAACTATTCTAACCTTGTAGCTTATTTATGGTTTTCAAACAATCTACTACACTTCTTATTGAAGCAATCGACGGGACAAATGTGCGAGTACATTTTGAAATGTAAGTTGACTCGTACCTACCTAGTTAGGATTTTCTTTTTACTCTACAACCATTAATCAATAGCTATGTAGGTATCTAGGTGTCAAACTAGCTAGATCATAAATCCATCTAAGATTGGAGAGCGTCAAGCGAGTTGAATAGAGTTGTCTTTAAATTGATAGAGCATTTAATAAGGCTTTAAACTTTACGTAGTTTGTTCAGAGCCTTAAATTTAGTTGTACCTACGTCTGTGTAACGTAAAAAGTAGGTTTTTAAAAAAAGAAAACTATTACGTGTATTTTTAAATGAATTTTACTGTGATTACGAAGCAAAACATCTAATTCTTATCCCTATTTTATTGATCAATAATAACGTATCACATGATTACAAATAGCAAAGAGTTTTCAACTCTACTTACGATCAGTTTTAAAATTAATCGAGCATTACGGTCAGTCACAAAAACCCTACATAATAATGTTAGTAACTGAACAAAACTGCTGTTATCTATGGTCATGCGAGCTTAAACTGTGCTCAAGCAACGTGTACATCTTGCGCTGACCAAGTTTGGAAACCATAGATATCGGCAGGAAGTGGACGTTTAGCACCAGAGACAAACACGAAACCTGTGGAGCCCACTATTTTAATCATTGTCAGTTTAATGAGTAAAGTGTTGTAAGTGGCAGGATTATCCAACTGGCAGCTGAGTATGTAATAAGCTGTGTGTGATAGATTTTTATTAATAAATAAAATATTCCTTTACTCATAATCAGGTGTTTTTACATTTCTATATTGCGATCGAGGAATTCATTCAAGTAAATAAATACTTGTGGTAGAATATCCCCGCTCTCCATATTAATTAATTTAACATCAATTGACAATTAAATAGTATTTAATTATGCATAAAGTCACAAGTAAACAGTTACAGAAGTTTAATCGGTAGAACTATGTAGATCCTATTCTATTCTTGTTCTCGCGATCATCACTTTCCAACAGGTGATATGCAGGCCAAGAGCTTCCTGGTTGTTGATAAAAAGAGCTGCATTAACTCTATACATCTCTTTATTTTTCTCTCAACATTTAAATCTAATTTAGTATCCCAGGAATTCAAGAGTATATGATAATTCGTAAATCGTAATACGTTACAGAACACGTGGCATCCCGGACTAATTCATAATATGTAGCATTTCGCAGCATTGTAACCTCAATTACGCATGTGCGCTAAGAGCCAGCGCAAGCGCAGGCGCACAAATGGATCCCTCGTGCTTAGGGTTGCCTCCGGCCAGATTTGTGCTAGTTTAGAAGGCGACAACAGGGGCGTAGCTACTAAGGGGCTAGGCGGGGCAGTGCCCCCAAGCTCAGGGGGCCCCCGAATCCTTACCAGAAAATCTGAAATGAACAGAACTTTTGAATATTTCTCCCATTTTCAAAATAAATAGAGAGAAATTATTTCTGTGGGTTGGCAGTGTTGTCAATTTAACGGATAGCGATATGTGCGTTTTATCGTGAAGAGAAGAGAACGGTTAAAAAAATAATGCCGTATCAGGAGTCATTAAGTCACTCAGTCAGTCACCTTTGAGTTATACAAGGTGTCTCAAAAGAAAGTTTATATTTAGTAGATCGATTAAAAAAAAAGTAAGCCGTGTATCGAAAAAATGTTTAGTAACTATTAAAGTACACATTTTGGGAATTTATTTCTTAAAAATAATATTGTCCAAATGTAGACCCTCGCGTTCGTAGCACTAATTTAATCGAACCGTAAAATCACTGCTGACGGCTCAGGCAGGTAAACTCAGTGATGGCTGCCATTTCATGACGGATATTTTCTTTCAAATACGCCAGGGAAGTTGGTTTAGTGGCTTAAACTTTAGATTTAAGTTAATTCTATAGGATAAAGTCCATAGTGGTTAAATTAGGACTGTGTGGAGGCCAATTGTAGTCATCTCGCCTGGAGATCAATTTTCCAAAGAAAATTTCACATGACCAGCCTCTGATTGGCTTCTTGGGGCTTTAACTCTTGCATCAATTGAATTTTGTAGGAGTGTAGCTTTAGGTCTTTGTGAAAAATGCGGTGTAATGATGATCTATGCACATTTAAAGCACTAGTGCGCTTCCGAATTGAAAGATTCGGGTCGACACGAGCGGACTGATTATCACTCTCCACGTTTTTTACCGTTTTTGATGACTATAGTCGCCCGGATTTTTACTATTCCAGCGTTGTACGGGTCTCTTAAAACTTTTTGGCCCATTTCTTAATAACAAGAATGCTTGGAGCATCATTTAAGTGGCGAAATCTACGCGCTACTGTCGCAGAATAACCATTTTTGTAAAATTCTCGCAAGGACAACGCGCGGTCTGCTCCCGAGAAATACTCCATAGCACCTAAATTCCCAAGAGCCAGGCTACTGATTGACATAACCCCCGCACGGTAGCGCATTTTCTTANCCCCCCGCACACCTCGGATTTGTTGCGTTCACGCAGTAAGCTAATCAAATGTAAACTTTCTTTTGAGACACCTTGTATTATGTATTTAGATGACAGACTGTACTCGCCCGTAGCGGTTAATTTCAAGGCATAAAATCTTCATAGATATCTGACGCACTCGTTAGCGATGATATTTTAATGTAAACTCACGGCAACAAGCTATATATACTATACAGATCTATTCTACTATCAATACGGGGTTATTACCACATATTGATAGTAGCGCCCTCTTGTCCATGTCATACCTGGGACACTTCAGTGTTGGACAACTATAAAGCTACTTGTTTTTTGCCGGCCGTTTGGTGTAGTGGTTCAGAACGGACTACTTTGAAGAGCTGGTCCCGGATTCGATTCAGAAATTGAAATGATGAATTTTAATTTCTGTGACGGGGTGTTACTATGTATATAGTATGTATAATTGTATATAATATAATATTAATATGTATGTATTTAAAAAGTATAAAAGTAGTATATCCGTTAAACTAGCACCCATAACACAAGCATATAAGTTGCTTACTTTGGGGCTAGCTGGCGCTGTGTGAAATTGTCCAAAGATTATTATTTAATTGTTCAAAGATTATTACTTGTTGCCTTTCAGAGATGGCAACCCTACTCGTGCGCGACTCGCCCGCAGCGTCGCCGGCGGGCTAGAAAGCGCACCGACGGCCCTTTGACGACTGCCATGCTGACTGATGAATAATGTCCAAATGCAAGCTAAACTAATTTATTTTAGCCAATTAACCTACCTACAGGCGGTAACGTGATACGCGCGAGACACAATCGGAAGGGATCAACACAATTCACAGATATCCTAAAAGATGATTAGGATATCACACGAAATTAATTTCTTACTGGAATCAAATGAAATAAAATTACATCAAAAATTGGTCAAGATTTAATTTAATTTAGTACTTATGAAAGAAAAATGCACTTAACAAGCTTAGGTAGCCCTAGTCTAAATTGCTAATCCGTACCTATGTGGAACCACAAGGATTATCCATAATTTAGGGAAAGCTTCCAAATGACGTCACTCCACACTTCTACAGCGTACAACTCCACTGGGCATTAGAGGTGGGCTAGGCGATTGACAGCTGTGCAGTAATTTGTCAAGCTAGTCCCAAATGACCAATCCTTTCACTAAAACTAATACAAAATTAAATGCCCTAAAATTCTATGTAGCCACAAAGCAAATACATAGTTTCATATCTAGTTCGTAAGTTAAGGAAAATGTATTCAGTGAAACGCTTTTTTCAATTTTACAAAGCTTTAATAATTCAGAGCAAACTTATCAGAATTGCAAAAGCTATCGCCTTCGCGAATGTTCACTTAACAAGTAATCTTAATTAATTTAACTGTGAAATAAAATCAATCGCTAAACAGTTGCATGAAAAAAATCCTGGCGTACGCCGAGAAATAGAATCCAGTTGTAGATAACCATTATAGACCAATTAAATACATTCATCGAGAGGCAATAAACTACATGAGACATTTAGCATGCAATAAAAACTAAAATATAGTTTACTTTGCTACGAGTACTTGTATTCGAATAATTGTGTATTTATTCAATAATAAAGTATATCAGCGACTATGAGATGAGAACTAAAATAAATTATATTATGACAGCATCATTCGTTACAACATGATCTATAGAATTAATGAATAGGTATAATCAATATAACGGAATATAATGTAGAGTCGATTTTATGTTTTAACATTATGAGCTCAATTAAAAACATATGGGCATTATGCTTAATTGATCTCATAAGATTTATGCGTTGCAAGATTATTTTCTCGTAGATATTTGATAGACGAAGCCGTTTTTGAGAGGCAAATCTAATAAATGTATTTTCTAATTAGGGGAGTATAGCTTAACGTAAAATTATTTTTTTTTGCATAATTTCTTATTTTACGCATATTTTATGTTATTCTTTTATTTTAAATGTGCATTTCAATTTTGTCTCATCAAATAGGTTATTGTACTATTTTTATTGAATTCTTTATTACCTTTTGAATACGTTATAATTTGTATTGAGGTCGCGCTTATTAGGTCGGTTGTATCAACTCAGTTTTTTGTTACCAAACATGTTTTAGGCGGCTGGCGTGGCGCATCCAACGCTGCCAGACTTTTCGGCACCGCTCATTATAGTACGATCTTTTTTTAAGTATTATTAAATTTTCAGTCTGTTTAAAATATATTTTTTTTTAATACATTTTGTTCAGGAATTGCAAGTGGAAGATTTTTTCCAGTAATGTCTTTTTGGCACCAATTAGTGTTGTAATGAGAACTACCTATTAAATTAATAACTGTGAAGTATTAATTTGACACACATTAACCCTTCATGCGCCAGTGAAAATAAAACCGAGAATTCGCCAAAAAAGCGCGGGATGCCAACGGTTCGCGAAGTAACGAAGAGCTTTCCATTGAATGGAAAAATGCACCTCAGAGCCGGTTTGCCCATACCCTTCCGGATTCCCAACCTGTACTCTAGGTCAGTTGTGCTGTCCCGCTCACTCGCCACAGGTGGGACAGAGATTGAAAGATCGATTCGGGGTCGCGTTGCCCTAACCTAGATTGTCGCGGTAGTCTTTGTAGAGTAATAGACTCCTGTTTATAAATAGGTGCATCATTTTTTTTAATTATAATTTAGTAATGAAAGATCTCCGAGGCAATTGTCCTGTACTGATAACAGACACTGATTTCAAAAAGCCAAAGAAACAATTGATTTAATTTTAATCGGGTGTTTCTTTTTTAGTAAAAATATAACACTAGTAAATATACAACTTGTTTAATTACCTCTCAAAATAACAATAAACTAATCGTTACCACAGCGAGTCCATGTTGACAAAAAACAGTCAGTCAAAAGCTTTTCTAACTAATAATCAAGAGCTCATACATTTGAAACTACGCCTCCTCGTTAGAACACGGATCGAGTTAAGTTATGAATACTTTTATGTAGGTACTTTGCTCGTAAGGTTTTACTTTAATAGGTCATTAAAGTGTTTAAGTTGACTTATGGGCAGACTGATCACTGAACGCGTTCCATTGAGTAAAAAGTTTCGTTTCGAAATGCTTCGGCAAAAAGATGCCTGGCCTATTTTGTGTGAAGTTCAGTATTTTAAAATAAAAAAAGAATTTGTAAACTAGTAATTAATTAAAAGGTGTAGTTATGCAAAAGTCTAATGTATAAGTAAGAGTCGGAATTGAAATGTCAACACGCCATGGTCATTCGCAGCACGCATGTAGTCACCGTCTTCAAATTTTTATAGACAATATTCACCGATATTGATAAAATCCGCGAACGGGTAGATATCGTGGACAAACAACGCTAGCTAGTATGCTTAGCATTAAGTATGTCAGAGACTTATCGTAACATATCAATAAGTAAACTGAAGCTAAGCCCCGGTTACTTAGAATATTTGTGGCCGAACGTTGTAACTTGTAACGTAAGGCGCTCGCGTGTGTTGCCGTTTGATTCATCTAAGAAATACCCGTTCGAGACTTATTTTGGGCAAATACTAGTAGATTAGGTACTGGAAATAGATCGCAGAAGAATTCGATCAGTGTCAATGCAGTTACTACACACCAAATACGAATTATTTCTGCGTGGTTCAATGCAGTTTACACCTCACACTAACTTAATCCACATTTTTCTTAAATTATTGAAGACGGTTTTAATGAACATAGAGCCCTATTAGCACTTTCCAGGCTGTATTTAGCTCCGATAAATATAGCGTAACTTTCATTGTATATTTATTAATGGCAATTTTACGTACCAACTCAGCGTGACATGAAAACCGTCAGGGAAGAACGTTCTTAAGTACAATATTGGTGACATCTACCTGATGCAGATGGACTGAAGACCTTACGACTATGTAGAGATAAAACAATGATCAACAGTATAAATCTATAGTATAATTCAAAGTCTGCACATGATAAACACGTGCACAATAAATTAAATTACTTATACTAAGAGCTTCTCATAAAATGTCTTCTTTAAACGTATTTTACGATAAAACATGGTAACTGTTTTATCGGCGCATAGGTAATCCTGAGATACTCTGATATAGATATCACACGTTTATCCATTGCACTTTCTATTTATAAATATGTAAAGAAAACCTATTTTGAGGTTGTCTTTGGTTTATTTTTTCTTTAAGAGTAAAATGTCATGTCACACGAGCATGTCATGTGTCATGGAGGTGTATTTTATAAATTACCGATAAAATGTTAATATTATTTTAAATCGGTTAATGAGACGGAATAAGAGCTTTGAATGTTAATTCTGTTATTTATTTTCAGGTGAGCTAACATTTTATTTAATAGAAAATTGAATTTTGTTTTGAAAACTGCAAAGTTAGGTTTTGAGCAATAAATCTGTTATTTATTTTCAGAAACGCATAAATGCTTTTATTTCGAACAATATCATTATAAATATTCAGGTGTAAATAACTTTTATGTCCTTCTCAAAGGCGTATATGAAGTTGCTTTAGAAACGTTGCAGTAGGAATTTCGTTTTCTAAAACTGTTTAAAGTGTACTGTCGAGCACATCAGGGTATACATTTTTGTAGCAAAATAGGAGCTATTACAACCACACAAGATGCTACAAGGTTTAGCTCGATGCGCAAACGTCGCGTGAAACTAGGTAATGACGAGTGAGTCACTTGTCTTTACATTCTAAGTTGTGAGCAAATGATTAGGTTACATATACCTGGCAAGTACATGTATTCATCGCAGGGACCTTTAAAAGTGATTAATTTTTACTCCAAGAACTCCAATAAATTAAACTGTCTGTTTGCTGTTATAAAACTGCACTTTTCTACTAAATGTACATGCAATACCTTTACTTATGTTTATGTGGCATGATAAAAACATTTTTCTGTCTATATTATAAGAGATACTCGTATGATCGAAAGTAGCTGTTGAACCATTCATGATACATATTATTGTAGAGACAGATTGGTCAGATTCAGGTAGAACCAAAGGATGCCATAGGCAGAATTAAGTCTGATAGAAATAGTTTCTATTACCTACTTAAAAATACGCACTTTCTTATCACCATTTTTTAATGTGCAATCAGGAAATCATAGTCACGCTCTACACCAAATTAAAGATAACATCAATTTATTCAAATCTATTAACTATTAATCTCCACAGTAAGTAAACTGGTCGAGAATGCTTTAGTGCATTAAGTTCGCCTTATTACAAATGTATTTAGCAAGTTTTAAATAAATAAGTAGGTGGATTCCCGAATTACCTTTGCACCAACTAAAACGGTTAATTTTTTACGTCCAGCAGTGAAAATTATGATGCTGAACGATTAGAAGCCTATTGGAGAATTTCTTTTTGCTACGTCATGAAATAAAAATCTAAATTACATTGACCGAAACGTAATGATTTTGATAGTCGAACCATCATCACCAACATTATAGAATCACTAAAAAGTATCGGTAGCAAATGGGACATGTAAACGCACACAGACGTCTCACATAATGGCATAATCGATCACTTATTGAGCCGATCATTGTGCGGGCCAGGTGGACCGTGAATCCTGTCGCGGCCGTGGTGGACCCTCGCATGAACCTCATTTGTGCTTACGCAACAGTAAGCGCAGCGGAGTGTGGCGGCTCATTGCTGAGCTGATCGGACGGATTCGCTTCGTTCTGGATAGAGCCGAATGCTCGAGATCATAGACGTAGGTGAAGAGACCAAGATGAGACCGCAGATAGTAAAAGATACCTAGATAGTATTGTGTTAGGAAGGAGCGAAATTATGAATAACTAGCTGTGCCCGCGACTTCGTAAAATGAAAATAGTTTTTGCAACATTTTTCTTCGCTGTTCCGTCCCTATTGACCCCTTATAAAGACATTTCAGCAAGTTTCTCTATCGGGAATTCTCAACTATTGACCCATTAAGGAGTGAAGAAAATGGAACATTTTGCTTTTTTATTTTTGCCTAGTTTTTCATAGATAATAATTAAATGTACCTAATGTGCCCTGTAGTTTTCACGCAAAGACAATACTGCTAGCGACTTTTTACAAATCGTTCATTTAAAAAACATAAGCTTCGCACCCTCAAAAAGCTCACATACTCGCACTTTCTATTCAGATTTAAAGTTTAGGTAAAACTTTAAGTTTATACTGACTGACAAAATCAGTGCGCCGCGGTGCGTTGCCGCCGAGCGCTGCGTACGCGCACAAAATCATCGATTAACTAAACTAGGAACCAGAACAATAGCCGATGTCACAGTGCGCGCAGCTCTAATGGTGCGTTTAATATTATTTTACACGTCTCAGTGTACGGACAGCAAGTATTATTTACAAAATTATATTCATATTTATTACTCATGTTTTAAATAATACACAACATAAAAGGACTCTCCTTTTTCTGTCAGTTCATAACTATCACTTATGAAAGCACGCAAGTTTAGAAGAAAACTTTTTTAATATTATACTATAAGGTTACCTATTAGTATTGAAAGCAACACAAGAGAACTTTTATGAAAGAACAAGGCTGGTATTTGACCGCAATCGTGCAGTCTAGGATGGTACATACCTGCCCTGTATGTGCATATTCACTCTCGCCTATGTGGTATTCGGTAATATCCTGCTCCTATTCGTCCTGGAGTTGCAGTAAAACCTAGCTGACAGGTCCTTAAAAAGCTCCATTTCATTATTATAATATAACAAATAGATATGGAGTGCGGCCGCACTAAGCCTGGTGCTGTTATCAAATTGCAGATAAAATCATAGGATTTCTTCACTGTAGATATCGGCAATGCGCATAGGAACCTACTACCACCACGACGTCTCAAAACTATATATTTTGTGGTCAACACGTACCTATTTCTAAGTAGGCACAAACCTACGCGTAGGTACTATCTTCGGCCTTCACTTGGATATAAACATTGCAGTTAAATTAAAAATAGCAATACATAACAAAAACGTCAACAAAAGCATAAAACAAGCTATTTATTTGAATATTGACTGACCTAGGACCTACTTCTAATTAATTGTCGTGATTATAACTTGGTGCGAAAAAAATATGAGTCACCATCACCTTATTATCAATTCATAATTTTCCACGGCATAAACTGCGACGTTCTTTCTTAGTTTGTTGTATGTATTTGTGTATATCAACACAATATCTATGTAGTAAACGTAGTATGTAGTAAAGTAGCATCGCATTGACTTTTCGATACAAGTAGGTAGTATAAGTACTAGCTGCGAACTTCTTACTCTAATGTTCATCAGAAATAATGGTAAAAGAATTTTTGAAATCAGTCCAGTAGTTTTGGAGCCTATTGAATAGGTACAAACAAACGAACAAACAATCAAATCTTTCCGCTCTATAATGTTAGTGCAGATGTAGATAATAGGTGGTTCAGTGTAGAATTGTGTGACTAATACCGAAAAAAATCGTCTGTTTTAAATTAAAATCGACTTAAGAGCTTATCTGCTTAATAAAATCCGTTTACATAAAGTACGAGTAGTACCTACATAAAATCTTGATAATCATTTTAGTCCCGAAAACTTATATCAACATGAAATTGAGTGTTAAATTCATTGATAGGTAATTTGAAAATATAAAAAAGTGTCTTTCCAAGATTTTTTTTCGTACGGTATTTTTAATTCGAGTCTGCATCGCTACACACATGAGTGGACTCGGCCTAATAATGAAAAAATGTGACTTCCTTTGTTGTTGTACGTCCCATAGAGTAGTTGTGTGTGTATGTAAATTAGATACTAATGTGAAAAATGCAATTACGTACTCGTAGATACCGACCAGTGCACTCACTGCGACTGTCTCTACGTAGAATAATTTTACATCGATTGACTTAAGTTTTTCTTAAAGGCCCTAAGTATTTCCTTTCTATCTTTCCTTTTAATCACAGTTTCTATCGGTTTAAAGAAGAAAAAAATTTGCAAAAATATGTATTTTCGTGTCTGTAACTTGTGAAAATCTGGGCTTAACTTTCTTCTCACACGTCCCTATGTCGACAAGGGTTAGGCGATGAAAGGTATATCTTAATTCGTAACCAAATTCAAATGTAAAAAAGTAACAAAGTAACAGAAATTGGTACTTTATCATTTTTAATATTAGTTTACAGTCACAGAGAGACTCGAGCACTCATCCCAAATGTTCCCCATGGAATACTTACTGTGCGGTGGTGATTACATAGTAAAAGTAACATATCCTTCACAATTACTGCAGAATATACTTACTCGTACTAACAGACTTTTTGGTTTAAAATTTTCTCTACGCGCGGGCTTAAATGTTTTTACTTTCGTGTACCTACGTAAACTTAACAAAGTACTATATTTTATTATATACCTATTTCTGTTTAATTTAGTTGTTTTGAATGTGTGTCATACGATAGACACTAAGTGTAAATGTGTTCATTCATCAAAATAAACAAACTTTTATCTGAAAGCAAACGTTCTAATCGAGGATATATGCCATACATGTTACTTGTCAAGGAAGAGCTTTAATACTATTAGCAGAAATTATATTTAAATAAATGAATACATTTTCACAACCACTAACTACCGATTATAATAATTACAACGTTGTTAATCACTAGGTAGGTACTTATTTGATAAAGCAATCATATGAGAAGTGACAGTTCTAATCTAAGTGTTCTAACGTCAAATCTTGATTTAGTTAGAACTGCCTCGAGACGTCGCAAATTGATTTTGCGAAAATGGGGGCGTAAAATATACGATTTATCTCTCGTTTAGAATACTACGAAAGTTTATTTTCCTAGGAAATTTGTAAATGCTGTTCTTGTTATTTTCCGGTGACAGATACATCTAGATATGTCCACACTCAGCATACGCACACAATACGCGTGTGGTGCATACTCACACATTAGACCACTTGTTATTGTCGTTCTTTTGTAAGAACACCACAAGGTTAAACAAATAAACAGATTAATCGTGTTCCTGCCATGTGTTGTGACTAAGGGACCCAGGGTTACCCAGTGAGCGGGTAACCCAGCCGGCTGTAACAGTTCGGTTGAGGTAGAGGCGACGTCACATCAAGCTGGACACTGTCTTATGGTGGTTGTAACAGAAGCCATTTTGCAATAAAAATTTATGTATAGGTAGTATGATGCGCTGTCGCAATATATACGTTTCTGTTGCAAAATTGTAGACAACATAATTATCGTAGTAACATTTATGAATTTTCAGCATTATCAGATGAATGATGCGCTAAAAAAATTTTGAAGTCCGAATAAAAATAGGTACCTAGTATAAAATGTATCTCATTTTATACTAGGTACCTATTTTTATGCGTCAAATATAGCTAGCTAGCTTTTGCCCGCGGCTTCACCCGCGTGACATTTAGTTTGTCACAGATCATCATAAATGATAGCCTATAGATATGTTATTAGTTATTAGTAACATATTATCCAGACATCGAAACTTTCGCATTTATAATATTAGTAGGATAACAACAATAGAAATCTTGGACGGTTAAAGCCTTTGTTATTGTTTTTTTTTTTTGTAAACAGCAATTTTACGATTTCGATAACGGTAGAAGAACTTGGTTCGCGTGATAACACCTAGCTCATGGAAAGATTCCTAACAGCTGAATTACATTGTGAACCCTATTCTTTGATTGCAAGGGTGCAATATTAATTGGTCAGTATTAACACCGTGTTTAATTACAATTCAAATGAACGATAGCGTGCGTTATCAATTTTTTGCGAGACTATTTCATGCGCAGAAGTATGTCTAAATTGTTCTAATCGTAGACTAGCTTAGCTATTGTACATAATTACCTACTAGTGTGCTTAATACTTGATATAAACTGATAAAATAGGGTTAAAATACAGTTTAGTAGGTCAAATGAGATAAACAAGTTTAGTATTCCCGTGTCCATTAAGTATTAATGCCAGCCAAACATTTGTAGTTCTTGATCATTGATGTTTTTAGTTGACTACCTACAGCTTAGAGCTTCTACAAGGTATTTGTGTACATATTTATGATACACTGTACTCTCTATTTACAAGAATATTTAAAGGTGATAAAAACCTTCAATATATTCACATTAATACTGGTAAGTGGAAATTAAGCACTAACTCTTTTGTTTAACTATCTAACTTTTTTGTTTCAATCAAAAAACATTTCAGTTTTTAAACAACTTAGTCAAAAATACACTATATCACATTACCTAATACAGAGCAATATAGGCTACAAATCACCACTTTAACATATTTTTCTCCATGGTATATACCAAATGGTTCCCATACCATGCCATGGTGTGTGAACCGCAACAATGGCTGCCACATAGCCGATGTGGCGTGTAAATGCCGCGCAATATTAGTAATATCCTAGTTATAAGTACTTAACCCTTAAGCTGATTTTGGTAATTGTTCTTAGACGCCCCCAGACTACAGATTTTTAGTCGGCCGATAGTTGAGTGGTGTTGTTGATCAATATGAACTAGCTATAATAATACGAGTATGTAGTCCAGTCAAATGAATGCTTTAACGACGGTGTAGAGGGAAATGCGTGGCACACAATTTCTGACTTTGGGACTTTATTTAGACTAGTAAGTTATGCCTCGAAAACTATACAAGATATAGAAAAACTTGTCTATCTCACCTGTAGCAAAAATAAGCTTTTTTTGGTTCATAGTAATCATGTCACTAGGACGCATAGTTTCCGAGAATTAAGCGAAAAACCGAAAAATAGTGCCTTCAAACCCCCCTCTCCCCACTGTACCGGCTCAAAGGCTAAGGGCGGGGACTTTTGACATGTTCACCTCGTAACTAGTCTTAATAAAGTCCCTAAGTCAGAAATTGTATTCCACGCAATTCCCTCTATAATGCTTTATTGACTGGAAATGGAAATGCGCACATTTTGAAAATTGACGCTGACAAAACTATCGGCTGACTAAAAATCTGTAGACTGCGGAGCATCATAGTGACCACTTTTTTTCAAACTTTATAGCCTTGCATCATTGTCCAAAAACAACGAAAAATTCGAACTTGCTTGTCCGATTAAGGGTTAAATGCATAATGCGTGTGTCTCCATGCATTAAATAATTGTAAAACAGATCGTATGCATGATTACATCGATGCAAGTGAGCTGTGAATGAGAATGTCGTTGGTTTTGCTTTTATTGGTCGACCGAGTAATATAAATACAACATTTATTAATACCCAGTTAGTCAGTCAATACTTAAAGGCTCTTTTTCATTATAAAATTACGCTCTCTGCGTCAACACTTAATTTTTAATAAGAAAAAATTTGTTTATAAATAGGTACCTACATACTTATTTTCATATTTACCCAACACGGCCTTATGGAATAAAAATTATTACATTTATCTAACAGGTAGTATCTACTCATGATGAAATAGTTTTAATTAGAGTAATATTTTTTTAACACTTTTCCTTCAAAAAGCCTAGAAATAGCTAATTTTAAAACACAACCATTACTACATTTTCAGCCGATACTCACGCCCCTTTTCACAAACGATGCTTGCTTAAGTGAAGCAGCAAATCGAACGCACAGCGTTAAATAGAGCTCTGTGATTGGTTCGTTTGTCACCCTGTGCGTCCACGCGCACTGTGAGACCTCATAGTAACGTTTGTGAATACGGGCGTCAATGTCGTGCATAGAAAGAGCCGCCTACTCAAAACCAGCGGTTGCAGTAGGGTAATTCAAGTGCAATCNACAGACGATTTCTACTCTCGACAAATGCATTTGAATTAGCCCACAGGATCGGATCCCGCCGCGGGCGAACTATTACATCTATCGCTATCATGTTGAGTGTTCAAATAGTATATTATTCAATCATTTACAAACAGCACTTGAGTTAAATGACCACCTGTCTGATGGACTGACGACCTGTTACTGGATAGTCTGTACGGCTAGCACGAAAAACTTTCGAGTTCAAATCGTTTGCGTACTCGAATCGCCATCAAAAGATTTAGTAAGAAAACTACAACAGCGCCCTTGTGAACGTGTCGTAAAGTGAACTTAGTATGAGATGTGGTTTCATGAAACTTATTTTGAGTATCAAAATTGTCCCGTTATCATTTAATTCGAAGATTAAGTATCCAATTTTATCGAGTACGCAAACGATTCGAAGATGAAAGTTGTTCATGCTAGAGGTACTGTTCTAGTCGAAAAGACGACGATATAATAATAGCGTAATAAAGTTTACAAAAGTAAGTGAGTCAGTCACAGAAATAATTTGGGACTGTGAAACCGAGAATAAATAAACAATTACAAGTTCAATTATTATTATAATAGATGTTACACTAACAGCTATGGACCGACGCGTATACTCGTACGTGACAATGTCAAAGTCGTCTTCTGAATACCAAGTAGCTGCTCTACCAATAAAAAGTATGTTAAAATGAAGGCTTTATTGATTATGTACATCTGTATAAGGTCTATAATAGCTCAAATACGGTTTGACACTGTATTATTAATCTGCAAAGATGGTACTTCCATGGTGTTTCGATTCCGTGCGTGTAGCTGTCAGTTACACGCATGTGTTGAATTCAAGCCACTTTAGCGTTTTCAATAAAGGTAATAACCAATTTTATAGACTTGTGTACCGTTGTATATGCTCGGTTTACTACTATTTGAGGTCCGATACTTGATTTAAAATTATGCATCCATAATACGTTTGTGATTTTCATATCTTCTAGCTATGGTTTGTGTATTGTTGCGAGTGCTGTTGTTCATTCGGATGGTGGCCTTTACAATATCGTTTATTTGCCATCAATGTCAGTAATACGTAATTTACCCTCTCGTTTAGTTTCAGATGAAACTGTAGGCAGTTGGCCTGGTGATATTTATGGGTTGTAACGAAGCTAAGCTATATCCCGGGTGTAAATTATCTCTCAGTTATTTAATATCTAATTAGAGAGTTTGACTGTTTGTCCGAGCGATTGAGACACGGCAAGAGTTATTATGGATATTACAGATCATTAAAGCCTCGTTTGTTTTTAGTTATATTGTATGGTCATAAGATTTAGAGAACTTATATTATGAATGCATCATTTGTTTGTTTCTATAAATGCAGGTCAATATAGCGATAGATTTTACGAAAAATACACAAAATTCGTTGGAACATACCCATTTTCCATATAAAATATTTCAGTAATAATTGGCGTGAAAGGTATTTTTACCAACTTTTTTAACAGTTAGAAATTACCACATGTGTTTAAGTTAGCTGTCATATAATATACCCGGTGAAATTACTTAAGTAGGTGTACCATCCTAGTAGACTAATAAACATAACTTCTTTATCATAGAAGTTATTTTCTATTAGTTTTCACTAACCTGCATCTGAAACCACGAGTCGAACAGCCCGGCGCCGTGCGGAGCGCCCCAGCGGCCGCCGCCCGGGACTATCTGCAAGCAAAAGCACAAGTTAGAATAGGCGCACACCGTTGATTTTTAGTTGGCCGATAGTTGTGCGGGTTGTGCCCGATTTTAAATTGTATGAAGAATCGGCCAAATCGAATCGGCGTAGTGTGCGCACTCCCATACATGCCCATACTGATCAACTACCCGACTAAACTATCGGCCGACGAAAAATCAACGGTGTGCGCCTACTCTTAAGCTCTTAAGTGACAGGCCGCGCGACCCATGACAGTCCACACGACCTGTCATTGGCCTATGATCGCGCCGGCGATGGCGATCTGCGTTGGTGTAGTTGAAGCTTTACATCTGTAAATTATCATTGTTACGGGATTTTGCAACAAAAATACTTATTTACATCTGTAACCACATTACTATCCTCTGTTACAATTATAACTGTCCTTGGTCTCCCCACCAAGGACAGTTATAATTGTAACAGAGGCGAGCTGTAACAAATCCGATTTCTTTGCTCCTATGACAGTTAGTGAGCTGACAATTTGACGCAAGCTGTGAAGTGTCGAAAGAGCAACGAATTCGCGAAGTTGCTAACTCGTTAAAATGGTCCAAGGAAATTAACTTTGTAACAACTCGCCTCTGCTCTGTTACAACTGTCCTCAATCTCCCCTATAAATGGAAAACTTATAGAGGTAAGATAAGCGGTAATTTTAGAACTCTAGAAGTATTAGCAAAATCCTTCTACAGGCGGTATATAATATACAGATGTAAGATGGAAACCTAGTCTTTAGGTGGAAAACTTAAAGGTGTGAGCTGGAGATCTGCTGCAGGTGATAAACTTACATGTGTACTAAGCTGAAAACCTGCAGCAGGCAATTTATCAGGTGTAAGATGAAAGTCACAATTTAGTATTCTTGAACCATTCTCTATTTAGACAATCTATCAATAGAAATCATTGTGACACCGAGATTACCTATTTTTGCACTTTCAGAATAAATCTTGTAGAGTGAGAAACCTGTTGCTAGACTTATTTTGTGTCCACAAGTTTTTGAAGTACGGAAAATCAGCATGTATAAAACAATCACTTCAATTAAAATCAAGTAACGGATCAACAAAACTATAACGATTTTCCCTCAGCTTAACTTTGAACAGTTTCCTAGATATAAAAGATTTCATCATGTCTCAAATTCATTGCTATATCTATATCAATAACGAGAGCAAAAAATACTAACTAACCTGAGAATTAAATTAAATAATAGCGCAATTTCTGCGTCCAACCTGTAGAAACATGAGCTTTAAAAAGCTTGTAAAACGAAACCTAAACAGAAGTTATAGCTATTACTTTTAAGTACAATAATCGTAATACTGGTACTGCCTTATTGGCTGCTTAATGTAAGCTCCTGTTTATGGAGTTATTAGGCGATTTTCTCGTGAACCAAAGTGATCAATAGTACAAACCAATACGTCCATTTTCTAAATCTCAGCAATTTTGTAAAACAAATGCCAACGTTGATCGGTAGACTTGGATTATTGCTGATTGCGTTCATTTGTTTTGCTCTGCAAGGGAGATCGGCAGTTATGTTGTTGTTCTTAAGACCGAATATTAATCATAATTGCCATCTTCATTATAAAGAAACGAGATTAAACACTAGTTTATCCAAAAACCGAGAGAGGTCAAAGTAAATGTCATTTATTTGAGGAGATTAATTTTTAATAAAAATCAAGATTGATTCACTACCTACATCAATAAAATCGCGTTAAGAATACACATCACCATATTTAAATTCGTTCAATGCGTCATTTGCGTATATAAATACAATTTATAAACTATAAAATAATGTTTTACTCGTGTAAAGCGTGATCATTGCAGGAGTAATATTTTCCAGCAGCTTCATTAATAAGTTGAAAGGCCTACTGTATACCTACTCTACAACACAAAAGGTTTATTTTTAAAAATAAATTACAGTAGTACGTAATTATTATACAGTGTGAGTCACGTTAAAGTGTACATATGAAAATAGATGAAACTAGACCTAGTTTTATCGATAAAAAAGAGGTCAAAAAATTTTTTAATATATTTTTTTAATTTTTTATATAATTTTTTTTCTTCCAATTACTTATTGTAAAGAAAACGTAATAACTTTTAAACTAAGCGGTATATCCTGATAAAATAAAAACAGTAATAATGCTAAATAACAGGCGATACTAAAAAAATACATAAAATACACAAAAAATGCCAACAAATAATAAAAAATGATACTTTTTGAAAAAAATCTGCTTAAAAATTCGTGTTTTTTTGGTTATTTTATAAATTTCTCCAAAAAATGCCTCATATAACCGGTGGTTTTTATTACTTTGTATTATTTTCTATCGTATTATCTTTATAAAACCAAAAATCGCATGTCTCTATCCCTATCACAACATTTGCTATGATCGTTTGAACAAAGGCCTGCCACAACATTATTCTCCGCTACAGGTAGAGACAATTTTAATTTTAACTAAAATGCTTATTTTACTTCGAAATCTTTTGTTTTTATTTGAAATCTAAATTGTCTTTATCAAAATTACAAATCTAGAGCCATTTTCAGTTTTGATGTTAACGAAGCGTTGAATGGCGCGCCCAGAGAGGCTTAGTTCAAACGATCATTGCAAACGTTGTGATAGGGATAGAGACATGCAATTTTTCGTTTTACGAAGGTAATACGATAGAGAATAATACAAAGTAATAAAAACTACCGGTTATAGGGGCATTTTTTGGAGAAATTTATCAAATAACCAAAAAAACACGAATTTTTAAGCGGATTTTTTTCAAAAAGTATATTTTTTTTATTATTTGTTGGCCTTTTTTGTGTATTTTATGTATTTTTTTTGTATTGCCTGTTATTTAGCATTATTATGTTTTTATTTTATCAAGATATACCGCTTAGTTTAAAAGTTATTATGTTTTCTTTACAATAAGTAATTGGAAGAAAAAAAATTCTATAAAAAATTTAAAAAAAATCTCAAAAATTTTTTGACCTCTTTTTTGTCGATAAAAATAGGTCTAGTTTCATCTATTTTCATATGTACACTTTAACGTGACTCACACTGTATTAACCGTGAATATGCGCGTAATTAAACACAATGAATACACTATTTTTATTATTATTCATTAAGCCATTAAGAATTTATCATTGAAACTTTAAAAAATATATAATACTCGTATTAATAATAATATGTAGGATATAAGTTACATTTCACCTTATAACGAGTCACAACAAACCAATCCATTGTATTTTGAAGATGCTAGGTATATCGATGTCGGAAAAAGTGGAATATTGGGACATTTTTGCATACTAGCATTTGTTAATATAACAAAAAGACTCAAACTCAATTAACATCCACTTGTATGGTAATAAATTAGCAGTTGATTCGAAAACCTTAAAGTTAATATGCTAATAAAGTATTCGGAGACGTTTAATGCCTCTCATATTGTGGACGAACTATCATAACTGTAGTTGTCGATGGTTTTGACTATAACATTGTTTTGTTCATTTGACTATTAGTCGGCCATTAAACTACTTCATTAAAACCGCTTATGTATAAAATACATAATGCTAAGTATATTTTCAGTATCTTTAGCTCGTAACATTCCTTTGAAAGACATATACCTATTACAAAATAAATAAATAAATATCAAAAATAAGTATTGTAGAAGTATAGCTACTACGAAAGAGCAATTTACCTGAAAGTTTACCGGAGGTTTACCAAAGAAACTAACTTTTCGGTCAATATTAGGTACTTTAGTAATAATTCATTGCATTAGTTGATCTTACCGCAATATTCTCGATTTCCAACTTATTTCTTAAAGTTAAACTTTATTTTCAAGTATTTTTTAAGTTGCCCAAAGACTCTCCATATTTTTTTACAATGGAGCTTTCTTTGTGTCTCTATTTTTGTGCCACGTTTTAAGCTTAAGTACCAAGTATCAATTATCAGGAAATAGTAGCTACAGAGAAAAAAATACTGACCATCAGAGTCCAACAGTGACTTCCCTAAGGCTGAGTTGCACCACCTAACTTTGACCGTAACTATTACGGTAACCGGTGTTTTTTGTATGGAGTTTGACATATTCTTGACGTTTGTCAAAGTTAGTGCAATCCAGCATAAGTAATTTTTATTTTTAAAAGTTGAATGAACTGGAACAAATAATTGCATTGTTATCTAATGCAGTGATCACTTATTAGGTAATAAATAAATTACACACAAAACTGAATAACATTACAAACGCAGTATTGGCTAAATATTACTGTTTGTAATATGTAATACGCAATACTTATTATCAAAAATATTTAATACCTAGTTATAATTTTAGCACGCAATTACTTATGTATGAAACATAAATAAAAACTACGGAACCCTAATGAAGTGTTAACTAACTAGTAAACTTATCAATATTAAGAAACTTACATGGTATTTGAAAGTAGAATAATATAAATGGTTTTATTTAGCACAATTCTCTAACTATTTTTTGTTACCGCCGTATCAAATGGTAGCCTGATTGGATGTTGGATTATTTTTAATCATCATCCGTAATGTTATGATTATTATAAAATTATAATCATTCCTTTAATTACAAGCTTTTTATTTCAATTATAAACTGCATGTATATTTAATAATAATGACAAGGAACCGCGCAGTAAAATAATATTATAAAAAAAGTTAAATAAAGAAGTATACTTATCATCATAATGATAAGTTACTAATACAATATTTTAAAGTTATTAAAGTAATTATTAGTTGCAATTGTTTTTACTATTGAAAAATTAAAGTGTAACTTCACTCCCAGGCCGCTCCCGTCGGTCAGAGCGTTGATGTCTTTTCTACGCGGGACAATGCATGTTCAATTTATTAATTATTAGTTAGTATCATTATAAGTTATTATTTATACTCGATTAACTGTAAATATACTCGATTATTGAATCAGTGATAACAAATTAGCATACAACAATAAAATCAATGATCGAATTTTTTGCACAGCAATAATAAAGTTCAGTCGGACTTTGTATTCCTTTTTATCGAAGATCTGATTTTATAATTTATTGATTGTTATTTCACAACAAATTTGGCAAACACAACAAAAAGTAAAACGAATTGTATTTAATTGGAAACTTTATTATCAATTATGTTTAATTATTATAATTCAGTGTTTATTTATTTATTTAATATAATAAACTTTCGTATTATTGTTTTTATTATACGTGTGTTTGATGTCTTAATATTCTTATTCGATTGTAATTTTAACTAAATTATATTCGTGTTTTCCTGATACGCCGTGGAAATTCACGGGAGAAAAACCTGCAGCAGTTTGCGGGTCCGACGGCCAAACGAAAAACGCACCGAAACTTCATACCGCTAGTTAAATACGCACGTTCATTGAATTCATTTCGATGTCATCCTGAAGATTGCGAAACCGTTCGATTTTTGCACCGTTACAATTTTCCTTTGGTTTTTCACGTTCGAATATCCCAAATAAGTTCATGTCACGTTTCACTTTGGGGGGGGTAAGGGGTGTGTCACAGCACAGGTACCTGGTCGCCCACTAGGTCCTCGGCTCGGCGAGCACAGCAGGTCTCCATTCCCGGCGAGGCCGGGGCGCGGGCGCTGGCACTGTCGGAGCGCGGGCTCGTGGCGTGTGGCGTCGTGTCGCGTGTCGCGCGTCGTGTCGCGTGTCGCGTGTCCCGCGCACGCCTGCGCGCAGCCAATGCGCGGAGCTGACTGCGTGATAGCGCGCGGCCCGCGACCTCCTTGCCGGGGTTGCAACGAAAGTGATTAGGCTCTTGCGCGACCGATAGCGAGGGCTGGTATCCGTTACTACAGTGTTTTTCAACCTGTGGGTCGAGACCCCCTGGGGGGTCGCGAAGCCTCTATAGCGAGAGGTCGTAAAAACTACTTCTGTAAAAAAAAATATATAAAGACAGATTAATCCGAAATCTAATTATGCAAATGTTGTATGGATTGAAGTATTCGATCCCTACAAACATCTTGGCATAATGTTGCCAAGATGTTTGAATAAAATGCATGAAAATGTTTGTCGAATAAAATGCATGAAAAAAAAGCAAGCAGTCGAGGGGTCGCCAAAAATTTTTTCATACTAGGGGGGTCGTGACATGAAAAAGGTTGAAAACCACTGCGTTACTACATTACGGTCCGACATCTGACCGCTGACAATTACGACTGATTGGATTGTCTGCCCACTCTGATAACGGAAACTGGGACGCGGTACGCAATATCTGTGAAAAATCTTATCTGCACATCATATGATTATTCATGTGAACTTGTGTAATTTTTCACGATATTTTATTATGAGTAATCGACGATATTGCTTGTCATCTAACCACAAAAATACATAATGCACAATAGTACCTAACTGTTCGTATAAATGTAATCACGGAAATAAATGGAAACGAACCTTGAATATTTTAGTTGAATAAAAGTACATTAATAACTACCCTTGCTTTGATGTGGAATTATCGCGTTTCAGTATAAATAAGATGGTGATTTTTAGAAATTTTCATTCGCAAATAGTCACTTACTTTACTAATTTAATGTTTTTAATCGACCAAGCTTTATTGAAACCATTGTCAGTATATTTTTCAAAACTTTCCTGATAACGATGTAAAGACTAGCTATAATACGTTCCACGTAGATCTATTGTTTAATATCTAAAGCGCTTTCCAGTCTGAACTATCAGTGCTTATCAGTTTGGCTCGCTTGGAACAGGTCCCGCCTTGTGGTACTATTACATCTGATGCTGGAATCGCTCGAAACCATAGTTAGCCATGTAATAAATTTAATCTAGCGAAAGCTCTTTGACGTAACAGTTAAATAACATCGGATAACAAACAAGGAATTTTGAAAAGTCTGAATTTCACGTATACGAATGAAAAGTGTGTAGCTATGCTAATTTCATGCGCAATTATACGAATATTTCGACCGGATTTGACTTAAGTATGCAACTTATTTTTATGCATGTTGAATGCAATTTCTTTTTATTTGAATGCAACTTCATTCATTTTGGCCATTGTCAAAGGTATTATGGAAATCGAACCGTCTTATCAAAAGAAAATGTTGGTTCAAGGAAATACACTTCAAGACCAAATTTTATTTAAATCCTTTACTCTTAACAATTTTTTCTCTTGTTTACAAAAACAAGCTTTTATGCTGATTATAATAAATAAAAAATACAACTACAAATCCGATAAAATGTTGAAAATAAAACATCAATTGAGAACAGCTTCTCCAGTCAGGCCGATTTTTTTTTCAATTGTATATTTAAGGTTCCTGTAAAAGAAAATGGTCTTTAGAAGAATTTGTAAGTGAGAAGAAAGGATTAAAATTAAAAAAAGAGGTTTTATTGTTAATCTAAAACTATGAAAACAAGAAAGTAGTGTGCGCTTTCAACGAGCTTTCGGTTTTATCTCGACCGATGCCTTGATCCCAGCTCTCTGTGCGGAACAGATGAACAGGCGAGCGAGACCTGCACCGTCTGCGTCTGGCGAGCCTACTTTCACTGATCGGCTGTAGTTTTTCGCCGCGCACGCGCAGGGCGCGGCTAGATGCGTGTACGCACGCACGCGCGACTGTGCTATATTTACGGTTGTATTATGAAACCAAGCTCAAAGCTTTTTTCAAATACAACAGATTCAAGTTTAAATTAAAATTCGACCAATCAAAGCATGGTCTAGTATTTGAAAAGAGTATTACGAAACCAAGCTCAAAGCCCTTTTGAATTCAATAGTGTTAAGCTAAAATTAATTTAGCCCAATCAAAGTACGAGTACTTATTTATGGTAATTGTATATGAAAAGAGTTTTAAGCCTGGTTTCATAATACAGAGAACTGACACAAGCTTGAATTCAAATAGATAATTTGAACCTTGTTTTCCTGATAAGAGCCTGTAAGGAAAGTAACTTACTTATTCAACATTTGGAATATGTAAGTACCTTTAATTAAGTCAAAATAACTATGAAATAAAGGTGTTGTTCTTTCGTTCAGTCGTTTATAAGAACATAATATTAAATGTTTATTTTTCGATGCTTAGTTGTTTTATTTTATTGACATTACCCACGACTTCTTAAGGGTAGATTTTAAGAGAAAAGGAATTATTTACATTTTAAACTTGAGTTGTTGCACTTTATTTATCTAGTACAACTATTACTACTCTAGTTTAGTATAACTATTTATTTTAATTTATGTACTTTTTGCAGTTAACGTTCTACTTTGTTTGTTATACAGTACACAACCATACAGTATAAGATACGGTTACAATTATCGACGCCTATTTAAATACATTCTAGCAATGTCTACGCAAATTGTTTTAGAGAGCGAGTGTTTAAAATAAGCAGGAACAAATTGACAAATGTTACCTCTTTCATTCTAGCATCGGACCTAAGTATTATCTGACATTATTATATAAATATAAACTTAAATCATTTTAAAAAGAGTAGAGACTTGTACCTCATGCCTCATGACCCAAAAGTTAGACAAAGGGTAGTAGCTATCTTATATTGTAAGGAATTGAATGATAGATTAAAATACCTTTCTGCGGTGAACATTTTCTAATAGAATATGGAAAACTCTGTATAATCGAGTGAATATACCTAACAAACGCAGTAACAACTCCTACGTAAATTAACTCACTCGTTGTCACACGTGGGAAACACGCAACTTCACAATTGGCGCAGGCGCTTTGATGAATAACACTCATTTTCTTATCTTCAGATTAGAGACTTTTTACAAACACCATTGGGTTACGCAAATAAAAATAAAATGGTTTTAGAATGTGTAATAATAACTTGAAGGTTATCCAGATTGTAGATCTTAGGGCTCATACACACTGGCGACGTGTCTGAGCACGCGCTTTTTAGGGTTCCGTAGTCCTGACAAGGAACCCTTATAGTTTTTTATAAGTAACGTAAGTAGAATTACAGTCTATTGAATACATATATAGAAAAAGCCACCGTAAAAATTAGGTTTACTTTAAAAGCAACTTGCGAATAAGTAAACAACTAATTCTTACTTCTTTAATTTAAATTAACAGTAATTATGAAAACTTTGGAGAAAATTCATGGAATAAGGACCGAGTAAATACACTTTCTTGAAATGTTGGCAATTTAGTCACTAACGAACCGAAACACGCGAGCGGAGCCACGGGCAAAGGCTAAAATTGTATAAAAACCTCAGTAAACAATTCAATGTTACTATTCATTTAGTACATTTACAGGCTCATATGGCTTTATTGAGTATTTGGTGGTTATATAGGTATTAATAGTTAAAAAGCCTTTGGAAATCGTATCTAAATCAAGTTAGACGTTTCATTTAAATAAATGTTCATGTGTCAGTTTAACTATTTGATCAATTGAATCCTGAAAAAGTTCCATTGCTCAGTCTACTTGTGAATATAACACCTAACTAAAGTAAAACGCATTTTATCCATTTACCTACCACTGTAAATGTAACGTGTCTAAACAAGGATATAATAAAATTATAATACCTGCTTAGTGCTCAAGATTAAAAAATATTAAAACGAGAAATTGTATAGTTCAAAACTAATAAAAAGATTTAAGAAACTCAGAACACTCAAATTATCTATTATGTAAATAAAGGACAGTTTTAACCTACAGAATAAAATGTAAAGTGTATTTTCTGAACATAAATAAAAAGAAAAGAAACAGCAACATTGTCAGTGGCTTTAATGGGCAATTTGTGACGCCACGTTTTAATAAATCAGAGAATTGATTCGACCTAGCTGGACCATTATGATATAGGAATCAAGTCTACAAAATGAATTGCTTGTATTTTATGTGCAGTTTTGCCTTTATTCTATTTTCTACATCTAGTTAATAGATGACTCTTTAATGTTATTCTGGAATATTTGTCAACAAGTAATTAACTATTTTTAATTACCAAGTGTTTTAATGCATTATAAACCTACAAACAGTACAATAAGCCCACATTTATAAGAAAATGTATATTACGTTGAAATAATTTTTACTCTACGATTCCAACAACTGATAAAATAAAACTTTGAAATTTACAATTATATTGTAAGGCAGAATATTTATTTATTGCAAGGAAATATCTAAAACTCAATCTCTAAGAAACAACTTGTTCTACTACTCATAATAAAGTCAGTTTTTTGTTTGAAACTGATTCTTTAAGTATCGTTCGCGTTTGTACCGTGGAATTTACTCGTAGAGTACAATAAAATACCTTATCATAGCAAATATTGCATGAACATTGCGCGTTATGTGTCAATTCATATTACAACGAAACCAAGAAGCAAAACGATCGAGGAAGCTAGCATTTTATATTTGGCATTACCATTTAAATAATACCAAGGGTGTTATAGCTAATAGAGTCTTAACAAACGCTAATCAACGAGTTCATATGTTTCTGACGCCACCAGATTAAGAATGTCGGAAAAAGTGTTTGTTTTACAATCAAACAGCTTTGAGCCATGAGCTCTAACACGTTTATTAGTTTATTTGGTGTAGGCATGACGCGGCAATTTATTGATGGCAAATAATCGAATGTTTCATAGAGCATTTAATAGAGCGTTGCTAAGATTCAGAAAGGGATAGTCAAGCTAAATATCGCAAGTAATGGCGTATGTTACTATTTAGACAGTAGGTAAGAATCGAATATAGGGCACTCGGCTCCGTCCTTGAAGGTCACTAACTGACTGTTTTACTTGATTAATTGAGCCATGCAAGCGAGATTACACACAACGATACTTTAATGGAGTTAATAAATACAATAACAACAGGATAATATTTTTCAAGACAATAATTTTCGTTTTTAGACCCCAACAACACCTTAGAATTCGCAGTGACATTTTGTAACGACTTACGTCTCTATCCTCTATCTATATGAAATATACATTATCTATATTGGGGAAGGCCTATGTTCAGCAGTGGACGTCCTATGGCTGAGATGATGATGATGATGATGATGATGATATTATGTCTCTATAAGTACTTGCAGGTGATCTGCTGCTATCATGTTACTTCTCCTGGAGATAGATCCTCGTGCAATGCTGGTCCCTAATTTAAAAAGTGAAAATAAGTTACTCTTGAGCGTTTTTACCATTACCCGTATAGCCTATCCAAAACCGCAATAATAGTTTTCTTTGATTTTCAGTTTTTCACGCAAAGATGTATAGCACCATAATTTTTCTCTTTTAATACCCAGTATTCTGATGCGCATGGTACACATAACAACGTATCCTGTGGGATATAAAAATGGCTATAAAAGCAGCTTCTTTGCAGCTTGGTTTCACATACTTCAGTCAGTTATCTTTTGGTAAACACAGAGGTAAATACTATCTGCATCCCTATTGCTATTATTATGTGTATATGACTATTACAAGACCGCAGTACTAATAATGATAAGGTTTTACCATCAACACATTGCCTGCTATAAACTAAGGTGTTAGCTAAAAATGGCAAATCACTCTAATTGGAATTATTGTAGGAAGTACTTAGCTAATTACGAGTTAGGAATGTGTTTTCAGATTTCTTTTCAGGATTGATAACTGAGCCGTCATTATTCAATTTTTCATCTTGGTCACTATTATTCTGTTAGATCATAATGATCGAGGTCATATTCATTTCTGTTATTTGTATATCAATGAGTCCAATTAACAAATTAATGCGAGTAAAAAAATAAAGATGCATCGATTATACAACTTTAGAAGAGCTACCATTTCTACAGTCAACATTATAGGCATACAAGTAAAGTGTTTCCATCACTTTGATTGAAGCTTATTCCGTGTCCCTGATGAGTCAATTGAGAGAGGCGTGAGTTTGTCTCCGCTCAATTGATTGTAAATTAATAGAGGACCTTACTGTGTCAATGTGATATCCATAGAGCGTGTGTCCTCGGCAAATCACAGCAATGATTTGCAATAAATTGTAATTGCTCCCACAAAAATACATCGCCACGAAGCAACAAATTTGAATTTCAGTCTGCATTAGCCTTTGCTACATGGATTTGAGGATACCACAATAAGGAAGCTAAGGTGGAATTGCTGGGTGCTGTGCTCGGGGACCAAGGGCCCGTTGTAAACCATTACGGTTTTTATAAACAGTGTGCCCGGGCATGAAGTGATCAAACTTTAAGGGCGTGATTTATGAACATTTTTATCGACGAAAATACTTGAAATGTGTGGCTTGACCCACCTATTGCCAAATTACAAGTATTAAAGTTTTTAATTTTTAGTAGGTATCCATCTATTCCTTCTAAAACAAGCGACAGCATGGGCACCTTGACACTAATAAGCAAATATTTTATATCATACGACAGCTGACCAAATATATTAGTCGAAGTAGAAAACAGACACAAGCCCCACACAATCGTGAATTTTTAACTTATTTTTCAGTTATTTTATAATACGAGAAAAATCAAGGTCGAAGTAGGTACCTATGTTTTATTCGCATTGTACTTATTACTATTTAGTATTTCTTCTTGCGATGGCTGTGAAATAATGAGTTCTTCTATCTTGAAAGCTAGATCCTCATTGTTGTTTATGAATGTTACGTAAAATATTTGGGCATAATAGGTAAACAAGTTTACAATCGATATTGAAACCAAGTAGGTACGCATTTCAAAGCAGGATCTTGATACTCGATGTGCATTGTTTTTTTTTTATGTGACAGGAGGAAAACGAGCAGACGGATCACCTGACGGTATAGTTCCAAAATACTGAACTGTCCTATCGATGACATTGACAGCGGGGCGCCACCGTCAATACCGAATCGCTGGTTCCGATTTTTGCCATGTTGGAAACCATAAAGTTGAACGATGGTAGCGCCCCCCTGTCATTGAGTTTGGCGGGACAGTTCAGCGTGGGTCATCTATAAGTGATTACCGTCGCCCATAGACACCCGTAGTCCCAGGTGCCAATCTTATTGGAAAAATATTCAAAATATATATTATGTGTTGTGGATTAGGCTTGAAATGTAACAATTGAGCTTTTTGGTAACCTATTTTTTTTAAAAGTATAGGTACAACTTTGGTCTTGATGTAGGCATGAGGCGTAAGTTATTGCATCAGAAGTGGTTTAACAGGAAAACACGTGAAAAATCATATTTTTGGAAACAACTCTACCTAAATTGAGTTTTTTCTTAGTCATAACAATTATGTTTTGTTTAAAAATAAATCAATACAATATCATTGTTGTTTTATTAATTTAAAAGTAGTATCTCTCTGACTTGTTATAATTTATTGCTCCGAGTGAGTATTGTCTTATCTCTAAAACTAAAAGTAATTGAAATGTACCTATGTAATATTAGGCCAGTAGAATTAAACACAAAAATTGATTAAATCGGAAATAATTCCTACAAAAGATTTTTTTGCTTTAATGGCTTCATTGGTTGCCCATTAAGACTCTCCTAAGTTTTCGACTTCGACGGAGTTGTGCTTAAGTGGTGGGGGCGCCCGAAAGGGGCGTTTTTTCAGTTTTCCGGTTATACCGCGTAAAGGACTAACCCTATCGAAAAGTGGTCTTCATGACGGTTAAAGGGCACTTAATCCTGCATTGAATAAGACCAAATTCATATGTTTTGGACAAACCGTTCTCGCGCTAAAAGTTCGGCAAAGTAGAAAATATACGTATAATTAATGACTCTCTCCACGTCCAATGGCTTGTTACCCACATGCTTCCAAGCCTTGTAAAGGGTCGCCTTAACCAGTGTAACCCTAACAAGGCTCACGAGTTTGATTTGCTTATNTTTAAGAGGCGGTCCAGCTTGTTTAAAAGTTCCTGTGAGATGTCCGTACAGCATACATCACCATAGTCGAGGATAGGCAGGATCAGAGACTGAGCAAGTAAGGTCTTAGTGCTGGAAGGGAGGAAATTTTTAAAGCGGTAGAGTGCCCGCATTGAGCCGATCACCTTCCTACTGACTTCCCTGACATGCTGGCACCAACTCAGAGTGCTGTCAATGAAGAGTCCGAGATTTTTTACGTATGGAGAGAAGTTAACGACAACTCCGTCAAAGACAACACTAGGGACCGATCCCAGATCCAGTTTAGCCAGTTGCCTGGTGCATTGTTTACCATAATAACTTAATTATTCTTCATTCGTTTTAAACAAATGATAGAACTAGATTAAGACCTCTCTAAGGAATTTTAAAAAGACCGTTCTTGCGCTGCCCGTATCCAGGCGTTTACGCAAACTTAACTAGTTCGTAGGTCTACAAGTGGGAGGCTTGTCACACTTCGTCTTAGGCCCAGAACAGACGGTCAAACGCAACTGCAACGAAACTGCAACTGCTAGTTACTTTTGAGTTGCATCTAAGTTTCTGCCATATCGTCCGTTGAGAGACCACACATGACGCAACCAGTTTGAAAGTTTCAGTTTCATTCATAAGAATCATCAGAAAGTTGCAGTTTCGTTGCAGTTGCGTTTCACCGTCTGTTCTGGGCCTTACGGTCCGTGGTCGTCACTGGAATGATTTCTGCCCAAACTGTCAGATCAGTTTTACGAATTAATGTCAATAGGAATTGACTCAAATCAGACATAAAATATCCAGATAAGACCGGGACTCGAACCCAGCAACACTACAGCTTTAGCTAACCAAAAGGATTCCAAGTTAACACAACTTTTCAAAGTAAAAGGGTTGCAGTTATTGACGAGAACGAGTCTCGTTGGTCCATCATCATCATCATTTCAGCCATAGGACGTCCACTGCTGAACATAGGCCTCCCCTAATGACTTCCACATCGCCCGGTTGGTGGCGGCCTGCATCCAGCGCCTTCCTGCTACCCTTATCAGGTCGTCGGTTCACCTTGTGGGTGGACGTCCCACGCTGCGTTTTTCGGTACGTGGCCTCCACTCCAGAACCTTTGCTGCCCCATCGACCGTCAATTCTGCGTACTATGTGCCCTGCCCATTGCCAATTCAGCTTGCTAATCCGTCGGGCTATGTCAGTGGCTTTAGTTCGTTGGTCCACTATGCCCTAAAAAAGAGTTTCTACAGTAAGATATGGGGTGATACTTACCAGCCAACGGATTAGTGGTGGGTTTGACGGTGACCTGCACGGGGGCCGGGGTTCCCTTAACCTTGGCGCCCGTCTGCCCCATACGAGCCGCCGCTGCCAGGGTCTTGCCGCCGCCTGGACCACAGAAATGGTGAGATTAATACTTCATCATGACATAGCTGACCCTATAACTTCATATACAGGGTGACAGGTAAAGCGATACATTCCTTCAANATATATGTTATTGCGATTTGATACGATCCCCCGGCCGGAATACACAGCACTGTTATAATAATTAGCGTTTACTATGTACAAACAGTCGATATCTTTGTCAATATTTATTCGCAATTATAAAGCAGAGATATGTCTGTTCCTTATCGGTGCTATTAGACAGATATTACTTGAATCTGCTCGCTGATGATGTTATTTTTTTATTAATTTAATACCAATAAGCGAACTCTTCCATGGACAAGTAGAATTGATCTTTCTTAGGGTTCCCAGATGTTACACAAAAAGTTCAAAAACTAATAAGTTGCAAATGGATTCATTACTACGGGGTCATTCCCACCAGTCGTTCCCATCACTGCAACTCCTGTATAGCCAGGATCTACAGTTTTCTTGTTTGCTAAGCCAATTGTGAGACAACAAGACTGTTGGAAAATAGGATTCCGAATAAAGCTTGCTTTCCTTGGGTCTGATCATCACTTTCCATCAAGATCAAGATGAGATACAGGCAAAGAACTTCCTCGTAGTGGATAGAAAATTGAAACTCATATTGTGCTGATGTTGCGCTGGGTTACGACCAGTTACGACATAACCCACACACACATGTAAATCTTCTGTAAAAGATAAGCATGTTATTTTTTCATAATAGATAATGTTTACAGCCAAATGATCACAGATATACTTTTCTACAAAATTCCCAAAGCTTTCAGGAGGCATTTTTCACCTGACTTCAGCTATAATGTACATACAGTTTCAACTACTTTTTCCTTGTCTAAATATAAATTTATAATGTGCCATAAACATTTCCAGTCTAACAATGATGACACATCAAGTTTGTAAAGTCTTTAATAAATAACCAATTAAGGTTTCCCTAAATATGAAACTTTATAACGGTAAAAACCCTCCTTGTGTATTTTTGTAACTAGGCATTAAAGGAAGAGGATAATGCAACCTTATCGTGGAAAACAGGATTAAAAAATCAAATTGTTAAGGATAAATCGCACGTTACTATTAAGACTCAATGTTAGTAAGAAATTGTACATTTCCAAAATAAGATTTTAAAATTTAGTCCTCCATGTACTCTGTAAGATAAATCTATTAGAAAGCTTAGATAAATTTCCTTAGCAACGTGCGTAAATTTTATTTTTTAGATAATAACTAACCACAAGAAAACAAAAGACGACTGAAAATATTTAGTTACATTTAAAACCAACATGACATAGCAAAAAATCTATGAAAAGTTCTATCCACGACACCAGTGATTAGAAACAAATACCTACCTAATTCATTCTCGTAATATTCAGGTCAAAGTGTAAGTGAATAAAATGACACCCAAATGGAAATGTTTTGCCAAGTCAGTTGTAACATTATAGACTAAGAGACCTACGTCATTTTATAAAAACTAAAAGTTTGTCAGCGTATGCTCCCAATATAGGTTTTGACAGTTCCAACTCCTTGCCAGACAATCTTTTGAGGGTAGCCAAAGCCAATATGACCCAAACTTCATGATTCACCAACTTTGTAATGATTCAAATCTATATTGGAAGCATACGCTTCACCAGCTCTTAGTCTATTAGTGATTGTTTTAAAGGTGCAAGCTGCAATTAAGGGTCGCATACTAACACGGAGCTTCCACGAAAAAGTAACATTAGTATTAGTAGTCAATCAAGATTGTTTCGTACAAATACCTAGGTAGGTATGACTATGTTATGACATAAAGATTAAGTTTTCAGTTTTATTTATCAACTTACGATTAGTTACTAACAGCTGTATTAATTTTAGACTCGGCTAAAATACACTTTTCAAAGAAAACTTACAATTTAACGATTGTCTTCAGTTTCCATTATCAAGAAATTGACGTTAAAGGTCCCAATAGATAAGCACTTACATTGGGAATTTGGAATAATGTTTAAGAAAATATGTTGACTACGTCATTCCTTGGATACTATGTCCTTTCCATTCCATTTCAATTACATGATAAGTTTCCGGTGTAGACGTTTAGATAACAACTGAATGCAAGCATGGAAAATAGGTATAAGTACATAGGTACTCTAGTATATTGGTAATTGTACCGTGTGTCCTCACTATATTTTATCAATATTGTTAAACTTATTATCTTATTGCAGCAGCCGCTAGAAGAATAGACTGCTTGCAAGCCTCTTTTTTGGCAAATAAAATATTTTTTGCTTTTACTATGATGCAAGTCAATTTAAAATCAATGCTTATAGATTTTTCCCCATTCAATATTCATATCCTTGAAATTTTCAGTCGTGAAGTTTTCCTAGGTTCTTCGCGGTTCTTAAACCGCGCTATCTTCAGTCTTTAATTTGAGTTAACTTCGGCTGAGATCTGTTAATATAAGAGCATTTGCCGCGATACAGCCGTTTAGTCTGAGGCGGGTGGTGGCGGTTGAAGCGCTTTCTGTAAGTGCCGCTGAAGTCCGCTGTAAACCAGTTGCGCGTGCGCCGCAGTTCAGTGCGCACCTCCCGCGGGAGACATCATAGGAAACTTCTTGAATTGTATGGGTCAACAAAATGGGAATTAAGAAAAAAGAAAAAACACCGTAAGTAGCTTTAATCATTCATGAATGTCCAAAATACTGTGGTTAACTAGCTCAGCGAGATATTAACGTATTGTGCAATACAAATTGAATTTCATAATAATTTTGACAGTGGCGGATTTACAAATTTGCCGCTAGTAGGCCATTCAATTTTTGCCGCCCCTACCTACTGACTTTTGAAATTCAATACGTTAGTTTAATCCCGTTATTAGTATGATTGTGAACTTAATGATATTTCTATCAGTTACTAGATTATTATTGCAACCCGCTATGTAATCAAGAGTTTAATTTTGACCTAAAAATAGCAGTATGTACTAATCCTAAGGTGGGCAAAGGCATGACTTAAAAATACCTACACTATACAGTGTGAGTCACGTTAAAGTGTACATATGAAAATAGATGAAACTAGACCTATTTTTATCGACAAAAAAGAGGTCAAAATTTTTTTGTGATTTTTTTAAAATTTTTTATAGATTTTTTTTTCTTCCAATTACTTGTTGTAAAGAAAACTTAATAACTTNAGATTCCAGCTTGGAGAAGTAGTTGACAGAAGGCGGACAGTATACGACTCCGAGAACAGCTTTAGTGCCCCTTACGAGCACCTCGAGAAACATATATTCGATGGAATTAGAGTAATCCCCCGGTGTAGAATATATGATTTTGAAAGGTATGTCGCTTCGAAGATAGATGGCGACACCGCCTCCTCTCTTACCGAGCCTGTCGTTCCGGATCAGGACAAAGCCAGGGAGTGAGTACGATGTCGAGTTCAGGTTAGGGTTCAACCAGCTCTCGGAGACCAGCAAGGCGTGGATGATGTCGGTAGAGAAAGTGTTGAGAAGTTCGGTGTAATGTTGGGGTATGCTTTGCGCATTTATATGGCATATGTTAAGAAGATTAACGCAATTTTGAAGTTCGAGGAAGAGAGAGTTGTGAAGAGAAGACGAGGAGTTGGAAGAATGCAGAGAGTAAAAAGAGGAGGAGTGATCACTAGCAGAAACGAATGATTCGTCGTCATCTGACATATTTGTGTACTTACTATAATATAAAAATAATAAATATACCTATAAAAAAAAATAAAACTATAATAAAAATACGCGAGTGGACTACTACATGAAGCTGAACCGGATACGGTTAATAGTAGTGCATTACCCGCCGGTTGACTGTTTACAAAACCAATAAAGTACAAAGAAACAGGTAAATAACGGTTTGAATAAAATAATAACGTCAAATGTAAATACCGTTACATCGTTACACAAAAAAATAACTAAAGACGAATAAGTATTGACGTCTTTGCCTCCTATTTGACGTGACATTTAACAGCTGTCACTGAACTGTCAGTCACCAATCACTCAGTGACAAACAATAATTATTTTACTCTTTGGTGACAANGCAAAAACTCTGCAGCATTCATCCATCCTGAATCCATTTTGGGGTAACTCTAAGGGCTCCTGCACACGACGCTGCCACCGCGCCGCCGCCGCGCCGTCGCCGCGCCGCTACACTGTTCATACGCACCGAGTAAAACCGCCTCCGCGCCGCCACCGCGCCAACAAAGCATAATTTCGCGTGCGGCGCGGCGGCGGCGCGGCGGCTGCGCGGCAGCGGTGTTCACGCGGCGCGTATAAAGTAAACAGTGCAAAGGCGCGGCGTATAAAGATAGTAAATTTTAAAATAAATTGCACTAAATTTCCTTTAAATTGCAATAGCGTTCTACAAAAATGTACAGTTTTCGTTTCCTTGAATTTTCAAAAGTGAATTTTCTTCTGGGCTACCCTGTAAAACAATATACACGAAGTTGTGGAGAGATGGTGCTCGTGCTAGGCTCCGAAGATCCTGTGTTACTTAAGAGTTTTTTATTTTATTTTTGTTGAAACGCTATTGGAATATTTTAAAATTCATGATCACATAAGTATATATTACAGTGCGTTTATTAATCGTTTATTTATATGTATATGGATTGTGTAGGTAGTTATACGTATAATTATTTATTTTTTTTCCTGTAAAAAAAATTTGCTAAATTTGCCGCCCCTCTAAATCTGCCGCCCTAGGCACTGGCCTACTTGGCCTATTGGTAAATCCGCCACTGAATTTTGAAACTGGAGTTTAGCTAAATAAAGCATTAACTTGCTGTGGAGCGACGTTGTTTAGCAAATCAGATTTGATTCAGATAATGTGTACATAAATTATTGCTCTATCAAAAGTCTGTTATTTAGTCATACATTATAAAAATGTTTTAAAGAGAATTTATAGTAGGTACAATGATTTTCAAATTAAGTTTAGTAAATCAACCTCATTTTTTGTTGTTGTATTTTTTAATCAAAGCTCACATCGTTCCATCGATGCAGTGTTAATGTATGTACAGGAGATTCATTTTACGATACTTACTTACTTAATTATACTGAAAAATATAATTTTGTGTTATATATAATTTTGTGTAAACATAATAAAATATTATGTTTACAAGTTTTTTAAACTATCAATTTAATTTTTTTAAGTCCCAATTTAATATTATTAGGTATGTTCTTTTGAAAATGCATGGCGATTGTGCGAAAATAGTAAATACTAAAGAAGCTTAAATGAGTGTAGTGTTATGAAATATAGATAGAGTTCGACTTTTGCATATTACACTAGACGTGCCTTACTTATACTCGTAGTAGGTAAATAAAAGAATGATTTATCAGACCATAAATATAAGAAATAATAATTTATGGTGCATACAATTCACTGTTTTCCAAGTCTTGTGTGAAGATAACAAATAAATTACTACAATTTTAACAACTTGTTTTAGTACTAAAAAGCTGTTGCACATTGATAAGTAAGTATTACATTTAACTCACTACTTGATTAACTTACTGATAAAAAATATTTCGAAATTGTATCTTAATTTTTAACTAAACAACTGTTAATTAATGGGAGTTAAAAACTTCTATATTTCTTTTTTCAGTTACATAAAAGTTATAAGTGCTCGTAATTGATAAACAAAACAAAATCACGTCGAACTTGTACCTAACTACAAACGTGCCATGATAGTTTGATAAACTCATACTTATGATTATTATTATGGTAAAATGTTTTTTCGCTAGTAGGTACAATACCACCAACGGGCTCCTAATAATCGCATTTAAAAGTGTGCTATGATGAGTAAAAAATATCACAGTGACGGCGCGTACGCGCTCGGGATGTGTTTTCGCCAATGAAAGGGCAATTTAATAGGTTCAAAAAATATATAATTAATTTCATTTATTTATTACAAAAAAAATATCTGATTACCTACTTTTATTATAGCATATTATCTTTATTAATTATAACCGTTGATTTGTTTACAGGCCGCCGAGAGACGACATTAGAATCTCATTCATTCAAATAGTAAGTAATAAAATTGTTTTTTTATAAGTTACTAGCTTTCCGCCCGCGGCTTCGCACGCGTGAAATTTCGTTTGTCACAGATCGTCATAAATTATAGCCTATATGTTATTCTGGATTATGAAAAATAATACTGTAAAGTTTCATCAAAATCCGTTCAGTGGTTTTTGACCCTATTCATTACAAACATACAAAAATAGGTACAAATCTTTCCTCTTTATAATATTAGTATAGATATCCTATCATATAAGATTAGTTGTACCATATAATTAACCCTTAAATAGTGTTTGTAGCGAAAATCTTACTAATATTATAAATGCGAATGTTTGGATGTGTGGATGTTTGTTACTCTTTCACGTAAAAACTACAGAACGGATTTTGATGAAACTTTACAGTATTATTGTTTATAACTCAGAATAACATATAGGCTATAATTTGTGACGATTTGTGACAAACGAAATTTCACGCGGGTGAAGCCGCGGGCAAAAGCTAGTAGTTTATATTTATGTTATTTTAATCGAATGAAAACAAATAATAAGGTAAATATGTTAATTATCCCGATGGCTTGCTGGAAACAGAGTATCTTTCAAGTTTGATTTAAAATTGCGCATTATTTTCCATAGTGTTGCATTGCAATGTCTCCCGCGATGACGTCATCAGGGTTGTAACAACGCGTGTTTTTAAAAAGTGCTCTAATTCTTCTTCGGGAATTATAAACATTCCATTGAGATTTAGAGATATTTAGAGGAAGACAGCGGTGTTAAAAATAATTTATTCAATTATGACACATTAGGCCCAGAACAGACGGTGAAACGCAACTGCAACGAATCTGCAACTGCTAGTTACTTTTGAGTTGCATCTATGTTTCTGCCATAGCGGCCGTTGAGAGACCACACATGACGCGACCAGTTTGAAACTTTCAGTTTCAGTTTCATTCATCAGAATTATCAGAAAGTTGCACCGTCTGTTCTGGGCCTTAGTGAATTGTTTTTATACGGAACTGTCCATCGCTAACAATGGAACTCGTAATAATTCTTCTAGATAATCTAGATCTTTCTTTTTCCTTATTCAGAGACATCGTTGTTATGTCAGAAGGGAGGGCTAACTTCAATGACCGACAATCAAAACATATAGAGCGTAATAATAAGTTCGATTATAAATCGTGACAAACGTGGTCACGATCATAGTAAGTAAGTACCTAACAAGTAGGTACTTAGTATTACTATCAATACAAGACGTTACTATGTTGTTTTAAAATTGGATAGAATTACAGTTAAGAGCTCTGTCAATGCTGTAATCTGTAAAGTTAAGATTAAAACTATTTAAGGAAAGTAGACCGGAATAGAAAATGTTCATTCATGGCGTATAGTAAAACTCTAGTAATATCGTAAATAGCTGCCTTCTAATAATGATACGCTCTGACACTGTGCGTGAACAATGAATTTTCTGTTACCGACCTTCAAGACGAATTCAGTTAGCGTTTCAAAAAACAAATACTTAGACTGAGGCTAATTTTCCAAAGAATTCAAACAAGGCCCTTATAGTCTTCCTTTCTGTACGAAATCATAATTTAACGTATTGTACTTAAGATATAAGAGTTTGATAAATAAATGCATCGTTTCTATCTTTTAATCTCGTTTAACTACGATGTTAAAAGTCCATTGACTTTTGTAGTCTGTCTGATAAGGCTTCATGTTACCGTTAATTGAAAATAAAACATTATTTAAACACTGACACTGACGTCATGCATTGTATAATCGTGCAAGTCCTCCGAACCTAAGGCATCCTAAAGCCTAATCCTCCATTTGCTGGTCAATGAGAGGGGCCTTTCTCCTGCAGTGGAGGCTAAGGTCCATGTTATAATGCACACTGCACACCAATTCAACCCGCCGACATAAGTCGTCGACTTATAACATGTTATCAAAAGTAATAGAAAATACAAGTCATAAAGCTGCCTGAGCCCTTATTAAAACAACGCTCAAAACTTGATGCAATGTCAGTCATAGATGCCCTGCGATTGATTTAAATGTTTGGTTAAAATCAAAAGCCTGAATCTTGGCACATCTACCTGATATTTTTCAAGCTTTGTTTTATCATACGGACCAAAACCCTTGATGATGATGATGATCAACCGTATACGGGACCATTCCCACCTCTCGTTCTCACCGCTGCAACTCCTGTGTAGCCAGGATCTACAGCTTGACCGCAAATAAAAACCCAACCAGTGAAGGTCAAGTTTGTCCCGGGGGAAAGTTAATGAGTCGTGTAAATACTTTTCAGTTTCGGTACGCGACATGCCTGGAGATCACGGCGACCATCTTCGGAGTCTTCGTGGGTCTGCTGAGCGGGGGTGGCATAGTGTACAACCTGGTGCAGTTTGGGGAGCTCAGCACAGCCTTCGTGGAGCGAACGACGTACACACACAAGCTCAGCAGCTCTATGCCCCTCTCTGCTCTGTTCGGTGGAGGACAGAGACTGTAAGTATTTTAGGCTGGTTGCACCATCTTACTATCTCTGACAAACGTCAATAATCTGTCAAACTCCATACAAAAAACACCGGTTATCGTTATAGTTACGGTCAAAGTTAGCCTAAAAGCCAAAACAGATAATTTTTATCACTTTTTTCATAGACAGTGAATAAATAAAATATAAATACACACCAATTCATCTTTTTATTATGCCAGTTTTAGATAAGAGGCAGGGAAAAAATACGAGTACCTACTAGCTACGTGTGTGAGACAAGTTGTTTAACTAATGACAGTGCAGCTAAATCTTCAGTAGCAATTTTCCAAAAGTTTTTTATCACTGAATTCATTTTATTGGATTACTTTATATTTAACTAGCGGCCACCCGCGACTTCGTACGCGTGAATCCCGTTTTTTCCGCTAATTCCCGTTCCCGTGGGAATTTCGGGAATTCCTTTCTTAGTGCACCTCTACGGTACCTAAGCTACGTCCCTTCCAAATTTCAAGTGCCTACGTTTAGCCGTTTAGGCTGTGCGTTGATCTGTCAGTCAGTCAGTCAGTTTCTCCTTTTATATATTTAGATATTTACTATCAAAATTCTAATCCTATCTAGGATTTTTAAATTGGACGAAGAACAATAAAACAATGACAAGTATTGCAAAAAGACTAGGTACGTAGGTACATATACTCGTATAATTTGTTATTTAATCACAAGAATAATCTAGTTATTGTTATGTTTTGATAAAAATTCGCTTACATGACTAGTAAATAAAAACACACTACAATACCAGGCTCTACAATTGATTCTGATAAATGAGAAAGGTCAGAGCTCCTGCAGTGGAGACTAAAATACCTGATGATTAATGATTCACTTTGAACGGCATTCAGTTCTGACTTCAGTATTTGAGAAAAGGTGGTCTTTGTGGAAACCCTTGGGGGAGGCCTTTGTCCAGCAGTGAACGTCTTTCAGCTGAAACGAACGAACGATTTGAGAAAAATATTTCATTGTCTTTTTTAACAGGGTGAACGCAACCCATGAGCAAAACATGGACGCGTTGGTAGCTGATGGAAAAGCCATGGCAGCTGGCATGTTCCTAAGTATCGCCATATCCCTGCTGTTCTGCGTTGTATCCACCGCCCTCGTGAGCTGGAGCGCACTAAGACAGGTATTGATGCCATTTAGGTATATCTAAAAATAGTTTCGCTTTACGTGAAGTCATCGTGAAGTATTAAATCCTCTTTGGTTGAGGATTGATTATACGGCGCAACAACTTTCCTACAGGAACCAATACCTACCTAAATTCTAAAAAACAATGGACGTCCCCATATTTATTGGCTGATTAGTTACTGACACAGGTACTGATGATGATAATTTGTCTGGAAAGGTTAATTTGAGATTAGAACAGCTGATCTTGAGGAAAATTGTTACGTTTAAAATCATTCCTTCCTGGAGACCTACGTAGACATAACTTTTGACTTACCTACTTAGTAGGTACAGTAAATGAACGAGATATCCTATAAGATGCTGATTTTAGGCCACCATTACCATTTCAAAATAAGTCGTTCGTAACTTGATAAATCGCTGAAGTAGTTAATTAACAAACATAACAAATACTCTAAGGAGTAGGTACCTAAAGCGTTTTTGATCCTTCTGGTAATTTATTTCGTCTGATGATGATTGTCAGAATGATAACTAATACCTATAATTTCTATAAAAAGCTTAACCGAAGTTAGGTAACATCGTTTGCTATCTGAAAGATACGATAAACACACTAACATTAATGTTGATACATTTCACTGAGGCAAGCAGTAATTGCCTCAATTGAAGACCTTGTCTCTTATTGACTCGATCTGCTTCACGCTTTAATAAAAACATTTTGTGTAATTTATTTTAATGCACATCAGTTGACTTTGATTCTTGAGATTTGAGTTCTTATATTGAGGTAGGCTGATTCATTGTTATTACGACATATTAAAATTTGATCTCGAATAAGGAAAGGATGTTTACGGAACTTTTTTTTGTTCTTTTTTAGATAACAAGGATACGAACTCTGTTTCTGACGGCTGTGCTCCGACAAGACATGGAGTGGTTCGACACGGATTCAGAATTTAACTTAGCTTCCAAAATGTCAGAGTAAGTAGAGCGGTACCTGTAATCCTATTTCATAAGGGCTTACTTTACCACTTTCTGATTAAATCTCTGATAGCCTATTAGGATTTTATGATACTGCCTATATTCATTTTGCAGGTCGTACCTGTGGTCGTACTTAGACATAATTGACAGATTTCCTCACTGATAAAATTAACAACCGTTAACTAACAGTTAGATAGCGTTATCATTTATGATGACTATCTACAACTGTATAAGGTTATACATATTTACATGTTTTTCATATGAAAACTCAACCCGTTTTACCTTTATTAAAACTAAAACCGCAAAATAATTTATAAAATCTTGAAGAAAAATCACCGTTTCATGACTAAATAAATATAATATTTTCAGAAATATGATGAAGCTGAAAGAAGGGATGGGAGAGAAGCTTTCAGTGGTCGCAAACTTGGTGGGGACGTTCATCATCTGTCTGTGCACAGCCTTTCCTCTAGGCTGGGAGCTCACGCTGGCCTGCGTGTCTGTGGTTCCCTTCTCCATCATCACGTCAGTCATCCTGTCCAATGTGAGTACAGCATGAAAACCACAGATCACAGAAACTAAAGGGAGATGTGACTAGGGGCGGGGCCGGTGTCGGAGCAATATGCCCAAAAACAAAACACTTTGCTCGTGACAGCAATGATGACAGCAGCGACGTCATAATGTAAACAGCTTACATTGCTTGCGTAGTACTAAAGATTATTCGAAAGTTGAGTAGTGATTCCGCAGTGGATAATGAGCACATATTTTGATTACTTTGTGTGTGTGAATTTCTAATGCGACACTTAGTTTCGAACTCAGCGCATTAATAGTAAGTTGGCATCTCTCTATTTATCTCTATAACCATAGGCCAAAGGCCTAAGATAGGACTGAATATGGATAGCATCTAGCGTACATTCACATTGCTGAAGTCTGTGACGTACTGCTTTTTCAATAAAGCTACTAAAGTTTTAGTGGACTTTTAAAATATTACTCAAAATTATCTTTTTTTTAAAGTCGTCACAAATTAACTTTTATCTTCTTTATCAAGGTCATACCCGAAAAAAAACCATTTTACTTAAGATTTACGAGTAATATCTTATTGCAGTACCAAACCAGTTCCTCGATAGTTGAAATGGAATCATACAGTCAAGCTGGCAAACAAGCAGAAGAAGTTTTGAAATCCGTAAGGACAGTTATTGCTTTTGGAGGGGAAAACAAAGAAATCGAAAGGTAACTTAATGAAGTCATTTATTTATATTTATTACGAATAACCACATAACTTTTGATTTAAAACATGTATTTTCCTTATACTAAGTAATTAGGCCAAAAAGAAGATATCAACAACAACGAATTTTGCTTAACAGTATTTAAAAATTAAAATAGATGAAGTATGAGTTCAGCTCATCAGTAAAAAAAAGGTCAAGCGTGAGTTGTACTCGCACACGAGAAGCTGTTGTCTCTACTACGGTAAAATTGAATCTCCTACTGCCAATAAAACACTTTTTCCTAGCTGTGCCCGCGATTTCATACGCGTGAAAACAATTCGAATAATATTTCCCGAATTTGCAACATTTTTCTTTACTGCTCCGCCCCTATTGGCTGCAGGGTGATGTTATAAATTCCAATCGGACCAGTAGTTCCTGAGATTAGCGTGTTCATACAAACTCTTTAGCTTTATTGTATTATTAGTACAGATTGTATGCTGTTTTTGCAGCAATCGAAATACTTATTATTATGTATATTCTGTGAAATATCAAGTCATAAATAAAGGTCTTGAACTACTTATTCTTTCCAAAAAAAACGTGTTAGAAGAAATCTCAGCACGCGACTTTTAACACAAAGCTGTTCGCTTTACGCCTATAGTTTTTAATTTAAAGACAAAAGCAAACATTACCGACTAGGTAGTACCTAGTTCAAATTATAACATTATTTATGCGTCAGTCAACATGTGCGCGTCCAATGGTTATGCTAATTTCGTTCAATGGTAAATTTAAATTACGCTTGCATGGAATATTTGCCCGTGTTTAGGAGTTGTTATTGTTAGAAATATTTGTTTATTTAGAACTTACATGCACATAACACTGTAGGCACATAAGGCGGACTTAATACCGGTCTGAACCCTACATCTAAGCTCTGGCACACAATTTCTTTAACACCCTGTATTTATTCCAATTATAGGTACCAACGTTTACTGGAGCCAGCCGAAAGGTATGGTCGCAAACGAGGCCTCTACACCGGACTGGGGAATGGATTCAACTGGGTCCTGACATTCTCTCTAAATGCCATTGGCCTGGCCTACGGCACCAGGCTAGTGCTACAGGACATGGACAAACCAAGCGACGAAAGAAAATACGCTGTCGGTGTGATTTTCAGTGTAAGTGTATTTGTATATTTTATATTAGGGTGTAAAAGACTGGTTGGCAGAGTACTCGGTTCAATGTCCCGAACTCGACATTATGCCATAAGGGAAAATGAAAAAATAGGGAATAAATTTTCCGGGAACAAATGGTTTTTAGGTAAGACTGGATTTTTTTACAACTGTCCTTTACAACTGTTCCCACTATATTTTCTGGCTTGATGATACTTTCAATGGTGTGCATCTTCGCAGATATTGTTCAGCGTTTACATGGCCACCCAGTCCATCACATTCTGCGTGCCCCATGTGGAAGTGTTCGCGGCTGCCAGAGGCGCTGCAGCTAGTATTTTCCAATTGCTGGACAGAGACCCAAAGATTGACAGCATGGCGAAAACAGGCGTGTCGCCACGTAGGGTGATCGGGGAGATCAAATTGGAAGATGTACACTTCTGCTACCCCTCCCGACCTGATACTAAGGTAATAAAACATTCCTTATTATGAAGTGATATAAAAGCACGCGTCATCTCGAAATAGTTTATTTCTATTACGCCTTTTTCAAGGGCGCTGAAGTAAAAAGGCTTATTTATGAAACTCGAAAACTTCCAGGTTCTGAAAGGTCTTTCACTCCACATCAAACCAGGGGAATGCGTGGCATTGGTTGGATCATCAGGATGTGGAAAGTCTACTGTTCTGCAATTACTGCAACGACTGTACGACCCTATAACAGGGTCCGTAAAACTCGATGGAAAAGATATAAAAAATCTTAATTTGGGTTGGCTACGATCTTCATTAGGTAAAACCGTACAATAACCTAAGAACAATCTGATGTATTTGTAGAATAATAGACACTAATTTGCTAAACGTAATCTTACAGGCGTCGTAGGACAGGAACCAGTTTTGTTCAAAGGCAGTATTCATGACAATATTTCCATTGCTTGCCCAGAAGCAACGAGAGATGAAATCATAAGAGTGGCAGAGATGGCTTATGCCCACGACTTCATCGTAAATCTACCAAATGTAAGTACTGATACTTAGACTATGTATTATAGTCTAAGTATCAGTAGTAGTAGTTTGTGGAAGGCTACGGCGACACAAGTTATGCTTAGTGCGGAAGCCGCTAGTAATAAAATACTCTGTACATTGAATTAATGGCAATAAACATTTTTATTATTATAATTAGGAAATTAAAATAGTAATAACTTGGTCTTTTAGGGTTATGATACTGTAATCGGTGAAAGAGGCGCTTCATTATCTGGCGGTCAGAAGCAGCGAATTGCAATTGCGAGGTCTCTATTGTTGGAACCAGCAGTGTTGCTTTTAGATGAAGCTACCTCTGCACTGGATCCTCACTCCGAGAAGCAAGTTCAGGCAGCTCTTGACAGAGCGAGTGCAGGACGCACCACTCTTACCGTTTCTCACAGGTTGGATTCAGTTTTTTTACGATTTTTATTTAGGTATCAACAGTTGTGTATTCGACCGGAACCACACTTGATTGCTGATACCTCGGTGATACATGTGTAAATTCTAATAAGCTTATTCAGTAACTAAATATTTGCTATTTTTAGGCTATCTACAATTGTAAATGCCGACCGAATTGTTTGTATGGATCAAGGTCAAATAGTAGAACAAGGTACTCACGAAGAGTTAATGAAACTCAAAGGTAAAATGCTCGTGAAAATAACATAACACATTCTAATTAGCATTATATTTGCAAGAGTAATTAATGGTTTTTGTTATTTAGGGTTCTATCATAAATTAGTGACCACCGGAAAAGAAAATTTGGAGCCAGACGTAATTGAAACATTGCCAGAAGAAACTATAGATGAAGAAGGAGGTGATGACGTAAACCTAGCACCCCGAGTTGACGTGAAAAGACGGTCCAACAGGAAAATTTACAGACACCACTCTACAAAGAGAGGTAGGTATCTCAATTACACGCGTCGTAAGAAAATATCTTAGATTTAATAGGTATAAAAAGAACTTAAGTAGGCTTAAAAATGCTATAAATTTACATTTATTTGAATATTTTAACAATATTGTTGGTGGGTGTATGACGAATTCTTATTCATTTTACCGTGAAGTTACTTACGTAAGTATGTACCTACCTAACAATTTAGGTTACCAAAACACTGCCTTCATCCATTTAATCAAAAAATATAGCTACAATATTTCTATTAATTGATTCAGATTCTCATGACTGGATGACGCCCCGTGGGTCCATCAGCTCTGTGATGTCGACAGGCTTACAGAACTTCGTATACAATGCTGATCTCGAATCTGATGATGACTCTGAAAAGGAAGAGGTAAAAATAAGAAATTCTATACTATTCCAAAAAAATGTAACTTAATCTAAAATAAAAAATGTTTTTTTACGTAGGAATCGAAACCAATAAGCGACTGGCAACTGCTCAAACTGAACGCACCTGAGTGGCCACTGATTGTGGTTGGCTCCATAGCTGCTTTCCTTCAAGGCACTTGCTTCCCAGTGTTCGCTTGGCTCTTCGGTTATTCCAGTGGGGTAAGAAAAAAATCTCTCTTAGTCTATAATCTTAAGTCTTCATGTCACAAATATTGTTCTGGTTAACTGATATGTGAAGATCTGATAGGACCACATAGGATCACAAAGTTTTCACACTCGTCACAGTTCGTAGAACTGATGGCCGCTGGGGTAGGAAAGTTCTTGAGTGGCGACCACGAGCCGGAAGACGTAGCGTGGGCAGGCCTCCCACTAGATGGACCGATGATCTGGTGAAGGTCGTGGGAGGCGCCTGGATGCAAGCGGCGCAGGACCGGTCTTTGTGGAAATCCTTGGGGAGGCCTTTGTCCTGCAGTGGACGTCTTTCTGCTGAAACGAACGAACAATGAAAACGTTTTATATCTTGTCTTTGAAAGCATTATACTAGCTACACTTATATTAAATCCAGCATAATGTTAAACTCCCCAGATCTTCGTGCTACCTGATCGCTCTCAAATCACTTACCTGGCTGACTTGTACTCGGGGATGTTCATTGTGGTGGCAGCCATCGCCGGCTGCACCATGTGTCTGCAGAGCACCACCTTCACCAACGCAGGCCTGAAGATGACCTCACGGTTGAGGCAGCAGTACTTTGCAGCGTTGCTGAGACAAGTAAGTACCTACAAATGAAGCACCAGACTACTTCAGCAATAACGCCCGTATTCACAAACAATACTTGCTAAGTAAAGCAGCAAATAGAACTCACAGCGTTGAATAGAGCTCTGTGATTGGTTCATTTGTCATCCTGTGTGTCCATGCGCACTGTGAGACCTCATAGTAATGTTTGTGAATACGGGCGCAAATGTTTTTGTTAATGCACAAGCCAGGTATTTGACCGCATTTGCACCTGGTGTTATGTGAGATGCAGCCTAGGATGGTACATTATCTGCCCTGTAAGTGCCTATTCTCTGCCCGGATTATAGTTTGTTTGATGTTTTTTAATTAGGTACAACTGAGTATTATTTTTTACAATATTATTGTACTTAAGACCTCTTCCACCATCTCCCAATAAATTCCAATTAGTTACTTCTTGATTACGACTTCTCAGCAAGTAAAATAAAAAGTACTTTAGCGTTGGCATCATGGGAATCTCGACACTGATAAGCAAATATTTGGTATCATTCCATAGCTAACAAAGTAGAAGTAGCAAACAGAAACAAAGTCCAAGCATTTTATGAGAGTACGGATAATCGTGACTTTTATTCACGTCTTTGCCAGTTATTTTAAAATATCATAAAAACCAGGTCATAAAAGTATGTTTTATTTGCTTTGTATTTATTATTTGAACTATTCTACAAAAAGATGGCAAAATATTTAAATTAAGAGAATCCCTTTGTTCAGTTCTCATACCCTACTTATTTTAAGAGGACAGGCTACCTATGATAAAAAAAAATTGGGCCAAATCCCGAATTTAAAGTATTTTCATCGATTAAATTATCCATAGATCACGTCCTTATCACTACTTCCCTGAACACACTGTACCTATTACCGCATCCATTACCTACCTAGGTACATACATGCTCAAACCTTCTTTTCAGCGTCTTTGATTTCCCTTTTTCAGGAAATAGGCTTCTACGATAAACAAAGCAATACAGTGGGCGCTCTGTGCGCTCGCTTGAGTGGGGAGACGGCCGAGGTGCAGGGAGCCACAGGGCTGAGGGTCGGGCTCATCCTGCAGGGCACCAGCTCCGTGGTGGTCGGCTTCATCATGGCCATCTGCTACGACTGGAAGCTGACCCTCGTGGGCACCGCGTTCCTGCCTCTTGTAAGTTTTAATTCAGAAAGAAAATTCATTTATTTGACACATTAAAAAAGTCAAATTACAAAACTTAACAGTATTTTATAAATTAACTAGCGACCCGCCCCGGCTTTTCATGGGTAACGGCCTACTCAATAATTATATTCGTTAAAAAAGCCGTAGCAACAAACTAAAGTGCACATACGAGTATTACTTAGTTTTGAAATGTAAGGCGTAAAATACGGTTCATCTATAACCGACTGAAAAGAAATGGTTGATGCTTCTGATATCACATGTGATTATTACGTACGAGTATTACTAGACATTTATTTCATTGTGCCTGTCTGATAATGATACAAATAAACAAACACGACAATGATCTATGTAATCTAAGTAAATAACGATTATATTAAATGACATCAAATAAAACTTTCAAGGCACATTTAAAGCAAAACATTCTTGAAGGATATCAGATAGCTAGAGTACCTACTACAGATTATGGAAAGGCTGTAAATGCCTTATCTAAAAGGCATGGATTAAATGCGGCAAGTTTACTGCTTCATCTGTTAGTTAAACCACACGCATCAAAACTACCTAGTAATGATCAAGCATGTTTGCAATTACATGTTAATGATTCTTACATGGTGTGATCGAGGCATGCCCATGCTCCGGTCCGTGATGAATGACATATTTTTTTGTTTTCCTTAGGATTTTTTTTTTCATTTATTCTCATAGGACCACAAACAGATTCACAATCAGAATTTATATAAAGAAGATAGTATAAAATAATGTACATTAATATTATGAATCCAACAGCGCTGGTCTCAGTTTACTTATCAACTAGTGTTAAGGTGGAGTTCGTCTTTTACATAATTTTAACTAAGTTAAGTATGCATGTAAAATAACTTATACAAAGCAATATTTTGTACCTACATAATTTCAGGATTTGGCTAATAATTACATTGTGGAAGGATTGTTTCCTAAACGATTCGAACGATCCACGATTTGTGGGACGTTTCAATTTGGACTCAATATTAGATCGTAACCATTATAAGTAACTTTAAATAATAACATTAATTAAAGTGCTCCACTCTTAGGCTAAGAACTCATGGCGCGATATTCACCCGCGCCCGCAGCGGTTGCGGGCCCGCAGCTTCTGTAGAATGCAGATACTTAAGGCGATTACATGGCCGAACGACCTTGAGCATTAGAGCGAGACAACGCGCCTCCNGTCATTGAGTTTGGTGGGACAGTTCAGCGTGGGTCATCTATATAGGGCTGACTTCGGTATAATGATGTGACGTGAGGTGCCAAACTGCGGAAAATGGCGGAGGAAATACATGATTTAGCATGAATTATCATGAATAATATTAACTACTTATTTACCTCTCAGTGTCTTGAGGCAACTTAAAAAAGTACATTCTGTGTTTTTATTATTATTTAGGCAGTTAAATACTGCACAGTATTTAGTACACCATTTTCTTTATTTTCTTCCATCATACACAAGAATACGCGTGCGTGAGTCAATGTTCGCTCGTATGTGAGGCCTTGCCGAATAGTACCCTGTAGGTGGGCCATCGTGCGTGTTTTGTTTTCGATGTAAACTAGCGGAGATGAACAGGCCTGATATTACGTAAAAACTAATGCCAGAACTCACGACGCGGTTTTCGCCCGCAGCGGGCGTGGTTGTAATAGTGTCCCGCTCGGCGGTTTGCGCCCGCGGCCGCGTCATTCATTCATAAAATTAACCAAAAGCTAATTTTATCAGATGGTGGGCAGCATTTGGCTAGAGGGGATCGTTTCGCAGAAATCCCAAACCAATGAGCGCGAGGCGATGGAGACCGCGACCTCGGTCGCCACCGAAGCCGTCGTCAGCATAAGAACAGTTCAGAGCTTAGGTGAGTTACGGGTAGATAATGATGTAACATGTAAATCGTTAGGTACTAAAAAGGCCTTTTTAAAGAATATTAACAATTTGCATCACTAATTACTAATATTCCCGTTCACCCCTCCTCGTACTAAGCTAGATATGCCTGTGTTACGAGTCAGTACCTCTAGTAGGAAAAACTTTCGAGTTCGTTTCGTTGCGTATTCAAAGTGTCATCGAAAAATTTTGTATGAAAAATTAAACAGCGCCCCCTAGGGCGGCTATAATATAGGGGGCGTTGTTTAATTTTTCATACAAAATTTTTCGATGACACTTTGAATACGCAACGAAACCCGTGACGAAACGAACTCGAAAGTTTTTCCTACTAGAGGTACAGTTCACCACAATAGTCGAACCTTCAATATTCATAATACAGAGTGACTTTGTAAACAGTATCCAATTTTTTTAATAAGCTCTATAGAACAATACAACTTTATCTTCATTATTTTTAATCTTGGTATTTTTCGCAAAAAAAAATATAAAATCCAATTCATGGTGCCCATATTTTAAGTTTTAAAGGATACGGTTAAGCTTTGCAATTCATTGTATTGTATGTACGTATTTTTCTATGAACGAAGTAAATTATCCACGTAAGTCAATTTTGAAACCGCGCGCAGCTGATAAAAATGATTAAATAGGAAAACAGTTATGTTTTCTTTACGTAAATCGATTAAGTTACTGATTTTGAGTCGCTCCTAAAAATTTTGACACTGATTGTAAATTCACCCTTTATGCTGGTAGGCTACTTATCCCAAGGTGTGTTCATAATTATGTAAACTACGTCTCTTCCAGGCATAGAAACCAGGTTCCTGGAGAAATTCAAGGAAGCACTGGTGGAGTCCTGCCGCGCCGTCACCGAGAAGACTCGTTGGCGCGGATTGGTTCTAGGCCTCGGCGTCTATGTCCCATTTCTCTCGTACTGCAGTGCGACTGTATACGGTACCTACCTGGTCGCGAGGGAAGGATTGGACTACAAGATTGTGCTTCTGTAAGTACATCCATCTCTCCTAGATTTAGGATTATGTACTACCAACTCTGACTCTAACTAGAGGAAGTAATTTGGAGGCTGTTAGAATAATAATTACGATTATTAATACTTATACAACACTCTAAAGTAAATAAAACATTCGGTATTAAAACCAAAAAATTTGGAGTTGGGAATGTTTTTCGGAGACGCCGGGTATCGATCCCGGGACCTCTCGCATGAGGGCGAGTGCTCTACCATCTGAGCTACGTCTCCTGTAGGCAACGCAGCGAAATTGGGAATATGTTTCGGAAAATTCCTTTGTAAAACGTAAATTTTCCGAGGAAATGAAATAAAAAGTTAGTGAATAATTTAGTGAAAAGGTTTCGGGCAATATCCTGGATCTTGTGTGATGAGCCCATAGAAATTCCACTTATACAGGGTGTTAGGTAAATGGGTATATGAGCCGACACTAGCCCATGTTAACATGATCATATAAATGGTATGGTGAAGTCAGAAAATTGATATCTTCATTTTAATTATTTTAATTATCATACAAATCGGATTTTATAAAATTTATTTTGTATGAAAATTAAAAAAAATAAAATGATGATATCAATTTTCTGACTTCACCATACCATTTATATGACCATGTTTACATGGGCTAGTGTCGGCTCATATACCCATTTACCTAACACCCTGTATAGTACTAGCTATAGCCCGGGCCTTCACCCGAATGAAATTCTGTTTATCACAGATCGTCATAAATTATAAATATGTTATGCTGAGTTATAAATATGTAAAGTTTTATCAAAATCCGTTCAGTATTTTTTGCGTGAGAGTAACAAAAATCTAGATTTATCTTAACCTTATAGTTGATATAATTCTTTGAAAGTTCATAAACACCATTTCAAGCCATCAGAAACATTTGGAATAAAAACCAAAAAAAGCAAAAGCATTTGGAGTTGGGAATGTTTTTCGGAGACGCCGGGTATCGATCCCGGGACCTCTCGCATGAGGGCGAGTGCTCTACCATCTGAGCTACGTCTCCTGTAGGCAACGCAGCGAAATTGGGAATATGTTTCGGAAAATTCCTTTGTAAAACGTAAATTTTCCGAGGAAATGAAATAAAAAGTTAGTGACTAATTTAGTGAAAAGGTTTTGGGCAATATCCTGGATCTTGTGTGATGAGCACATAGAAATTCCACATAAGTAGTAGGTAGGTACTAGCTTTTTAGTCCAGTCAATAAAGCATTATAGATGGAAAACTGTAGAACACAATTTCTGACTTCACTTTTCGGTTTTTCGCTTAATCCTCTTTTATTAAGCGAAAAACCGAAAAGTGGCACCTTTAAACCCCCCTCTCCCCGCCGGCTCAAGGGCTAAGGGCGGCGACTTTTGCTATGTTCACCTCCTAACTAGTCTAAATAAAGTCCCGAGGTCAGAAATTGTGTTCCACGGATTTCTCTCTACACCGTCGTTAAGGCATTCATTGACTGGACTATTTGCCTTCACCCGCACATAATTCATTCAATTTAATATACAGGGTAATTTTGTTATCAGTATCCACATTTTTTAAATAAGCTCTATAGAACAATTAAACAATCCAACTTTTATCTCAATTACATATTTTAATTCGCGGTATTTTACGCGAAAAAAACTATCGAAAATCTACACACAACTTTCGAATTTACTTACCTATAATACTAGTAGAATATAGGTCCACTGTTAGGCCATCACCCAAATCGGAGCTTCAGCGCATATTTTTTTATTTTATCTAAATTACGATATCCCTTCAAAGTCACGATAGCCGAACGGTAAAGGGGTCGGACTGGCCAACTCGTGATCCGGGGGACGCGGGTTCGGTCCCCGCCGCCACTCGACTATTATTTTATTTATTTGTGGTGTTGTGGTGAGCTCTCTCGTGACACAGGCATATTTAGCTTAGTACGGGGGCTAACGGGAGTATTAGTAATTTGTACAATAACAAATTACCTATAACTTTTTAAAATTAAAATAAACGTTAAAATAAGACCGACTAGAAAACCATGCAATACTTACTAATTGTTCAAGTTTAATAGCTAATTGCTTATCGTCCATTGTGGTGCTTGGCTTCTAGGGTAAACGAAGCCCTGATGTACGGCGCCTACATGCTGGGCCAGTCGCTGGTATACGCGCCCAGCTTCAACTCGGCCAAGGCCTGCGGAGCCAGGATCGTCGCCATCATCAACCGACAGCCTAAAGTCAGGACGGAAGACGGGGTCAAAGACAGGCGTGATTGGGTATGGAATAGTTTATGGTTCGTTCGTTTCAGCCAAATGACGTTCACTGCTGGACAAAGGCCTCCCCCATGGTTTTCCACAGTGAACGGTCCTACGCTGCCCGCATCCAGGCTCTTCCCGCGACATTTACCATTCTTGGTACATGAGAAATTTTTTGAACTGTCCATTGACTGACTCTGAATAGTATGAAGCCACGATAGTTGAACGGTGAAGTGGTCGGACTGGCTGACTCGTAATCCTGGGTGTCCCGGAATGGAAATGGAATCCCGGCACCGCTCTACTATTTTGTGGTGAGCCCACCCGTGATACAAGTATATTTAGATTAGTACGAGGGGCTAACGGGACTATTAGTAATTTTGTAATAACAATTTACTAATAATTATAATCATTTTAAAAAAAGTAGACAAAATTATCAGCAATAGCTAGATGATATTTAATTTTGGCTTTGTAGGAAATCATACACAAAATTATCTTCTAATTCATACAGCTCTGATTCATGTTGCTATTATTTCACAGGCAGCCACTGGTAGTTTCAGCCTGAAGGATGTGGAGTTCAGCTACCCTACGCGGCCTAACCAGCAGATCCTGAAGGGAATGGACCTGAAGGTGGAGGCTGGCAAGACAGTCGCGCTGGTCGGCTCGTCGGGCTGTGGGAAATCCACCGTGCTGCAACTCATACAGAGGTTCTACGATCCTGACACTGGAAGTATTGTAAGTATTTTTCAACCGACTTCAAAAAAGGAGGAGGTTCTCAATTCGACCCGTATGTTTTTTTTTTCTATGTTTGTTACGCGATAACTCCGGCAATTATGAACCGATTTGAACAAATCTTTTTTCGGCGTATAGGTAATACCTCAAGGGTGGTCCCATTTAAATTTAATAATAGAAAAAACAACCCCCAAGGGTGGAAAATTGGGGATGAACTTTTTTATACGCAATATCTCCGCCGATTATGAACCAATTCGAACGATTATTTTTTTGTTGAATAGGTATTATCAAATGGGTGGTTTCATGCAAATTTAAAGAAAAATTTTATTTTGTGTTCACGCATTTGAAGTCGGCTTTATTTTTTTTAAAAAGTTAATTATATTAAATTAGTTCCGAGTCTGATCAAATTCCAAATGGATCCAAAATTGGATTCCCAATATGTGTAAGCATAGCCTCATGCTGGATTTCTATTAATCCTAATCCAAATCCGTCCGTCTGCTATCAAATATCAATATGTTTTTGGTTAAATTATCTGCGGTTTTCGATGTTTTTACATTTTCATGTTGTTACCCACTCAGTCTATGACGGAATCGCGTACATAAACTATTTGAATAAATTGCACGTGGGTTGAGGAAATGAAAAGTGGAAAGTGTTTAACGTCCGTATTCACAAACATTACTATGAGGCCTCACAGTGCCCGTGGACGCACAGGGTGACATACGAACCTAATCACAGAGCTCTATTCAACGCTATAGATGACCCACGCTGAACTGTCCCGCCAAACTCAATGACAGGGGGGCGCTACCATCGTTCAACTTAATGGTTTCCAATATGGCAAAAATCGGAACCAGCGATTCGGTATTGACGGTGGCGCCCCGCTGTCAATGTCATCGATAGGACAGTTCAGTATTTTGGAACTATATACGTTCGATTTGCTACTTCACTTACGCCCGATTTCAATAATCGATCTTTCGTCAAATACAGATTGAAATATGACAGTTAATGTCATATTTCAATCTGAATTGGTGTTATAGTTCCAAAATACTGAACTGTCCTATCTATGACATTGACAGTGGGGCGCCACCGTCAATACCGGATCGCTGCTTCCGATTTTTGCCATGTTGTAAACCATATAGTTGAACGATGGTAGCGCCCCCCTGTCATTGAGTTTGGTGGGACAGTTCAGCGTGGGTGTATCCACGACTAGAGATTGCAATCTGCGCTGGCAATCTATATCTATGGGAGGGTCAGATCAGAAAACGGATAGATCCTCTGTATGAAAATGACAGTTTTGTGGTTTCCTATATCCTATCCGCCGATTTTGACGTTTGCTTTGAAAGGTGTTGTCATCCAAATTTGCAATCCTAGATAAAGATGAACTACACTGAACTGTCCTTTATTTGACACTGACAGGGGGGCCACCGTCAATAGCGGATCGCTAGTTCCGACTTTTGCCACGGTGGAAACCATATAGTTGCACGAAGATGGTGGCGCCCTGCTGTCAATGTCGTCGGTGGGACATTTCAGTGTAGTTCATCTATATTTCTAGGATTTGTTACAAAAAATATCTGTTTTCTACCAAATGTGGAAGAATATTACTGTACTATGGCAGGCCTGGCTCACTCCGCGCGGTACATCCGATAATTACCTACAGCGAAGCGCCCCGCCGCGGCGGCGTGCGTTGTAGTATGATTATAATTCTATGATCGAAGTATTATTTAAAAATGGATATAAAGAGAAAGAAATATTGTGCGGCGTTCGGGTGTTTAAATTCGAAAAGTAATCTACCGGATTTATCTTTTTTTTTTCGCTTCCCAAAGATGCTGAAAGGTACGTTGGCCATGTAGGTAATCAATAATTCTTAGGATAGTATAGGAACCTAACCTACTATGACTACTGCCACAGAATAATAATTGCTACTGCTCAGAATGCGTTCGATCGTTTCAGCCAAATGACGTCCACTGATGGACAAAGGCCTCTCCCAAGGTTTACCATAATGAATGCATACTTACCTACATACGTAGGTCATTACAAATAAGTAGATTAATTATTTTTTCACTAGACAGCAACCCTAACAGCGTAAGAAGAGTTCAGAGGCACGCGATAGAAAGAGAAAACTTGTAGGTGAATAAAATTGTAGGTACGTAGTGCTGTGCGAGCTGAATTCCACTGTATCGCGTCGTAGCAAGACTCGCATTTATTTAAATCGTCTTGCTGAGTAATCCTTCTGTACCTGTACTATTACTTATTCTGTGACTACGGGACATTTTGTGAAAGATGACGTCGGCGAATTGTTCTCACGCTCCTGGAGCAGCGATAGCAGTGATTTGGCAAGCATCGTTTGTGAATATGGGCGTTAGTGTAATAAACGCATCGAAAATTGTGAATATTTATTCTAAAACTGAATTCAATTTGACATTTGTAATCCGGATTTGAACAAGGATTGAATATGGGAAACGGGTTATAGATGACCCACGCTGAACTGTCCCGCCAAACTCAATGACAGGGGGGCGCTACCATCGTTCAACTATATGGTTTCCAACATGGCAAAAATCGGAACCTGCGATCCGGTATTGACAGTGGCGCCCCACTGTCAATGTCATCGACAGGACAGTCCAGTATTTTGGAACTATACAGGGTGTTAGGTAAATGGGTATATGAGCCGACACTAGCCCATGTTAACATGGTCATATAAATGGTATGATGAAGTCAGAAAATTTATTTCTTCATTTTAATTATTTTAATTTTCATACAAATCGGATTTTATAAAATTTATTTTGTATGAAAATTAAAAAAATTAAAATGATGATATCAAATTTCTGACTTCACCATACCATTTATATGACCATGTTAACATGGGCTAGTGTCGGCTCATATACCCATTTACCTAACACCCTGTATAATAATAATCAATAATGAAATCTAAAGTCGAGATAGATTGTATTCGAATCATAAAAACTTTTGAAATATGACCACTGAAAAAAAACACGATGTTTGTCAGTGTTATTTGTCAATCAATGAAAACAGTACGAGGGGAATTTAATGTTTACCTTTAAAGGAAATTATCATCACAATTTTTGATAAATCCATACAAATTAAATCAAGAAGAATGGGTCAAATCTTTGGGACATGGCGAACGACTGGAGTCGGTTTAAAAATGAACGACAAACCGACTTTCGACACCAAAGTTGGATTCACGTCTAAGAGGCAGCAGCGCACCATGGTCGCTTGCGAAGAGGATCTGATCTCAGCTAAAGTACCTCCAAAGTATCGGGACTACTGCGCCCATTTGTTAATGAACTACCTAGTTTGCCGATACAAGAACATGCCCTTTCTCTACCGGTGTCACCACGAGAAACATGTGTACCTGAACTGCGAACACGACGACTACGTCATCAGAATGAAAGAGTTCGAAAGAGAGAGGAGGTTACGAGAGAGGGAACAGAGGCTAAAAGAAAACGCTGGCAAATAAAACTTGAAGCATTTTAAGTTATCAAATTGACTCAAGTAGCACTTAGGGTAGTGTTTTACCACGGCCCATAGGAACATCATGAATTTACATTATGGAATATTTTTAAAAGTAAAGATTTTTGACAAAACTTTCTTTTTTTAATTTCAAACTCATTTTTCTGATTGCGATAACTAGTAAAGTAGGTACTTAAAGGGTAGGTACTTCTTACTTAATGCAGATATAAGTAGTTTCATGTGGAACTAGCTAGGTACTTACATGGAATATAGCGATTTGTGTACTCGGGTGCTTTGATCATAAGCGTACATTTTAAAGAAATAAAGTAGGTAACTGTTAGTCCTAGAAACTAGATTTTAGTAACAATCGTCTCTGAAGATACTAAGAAGTACCTACTCGCAATACTGAGATAACAAGTGAACGAATAGGTACAAACCAAATTACAAATTTTGTACCTACCTACTAGATTAGTTTGTTATGTTATACACGAAATCATGCATATTAAATAGGACTGAAAAAACAGAAAAAAAAACAAATTCATTACTAATGGACATGGCGCACAATTTTTGTTGAAGATGCCAACAAAAACTACAAAAAATTAGAATGAATACTGTATTTTTAATATTGAGATTGACTTGAGATAATAATATGTAGGTAGGTATCTTTACCTACTCCAGGCTGATCCGACATACTCGTTCGTACCTACCTAATCGCTATCATTCTACTTTTCAATTCATCATCATCATTTTAAGTAGGCATCGAAACATTTAGTAAGTACCATGCTGCTGAATAAACGCTTTTCACCGTTTAAACTTTAACCGAAACTTTAACGTTAACCGGTGTTTTTGGTCAACCGAGTGGGACATTTGCATAATAAGGCAGCGTTGCCCCATCTTACTATCTATAACTTTAACTTTAACAAACGTCAAAAATCTGTCAGACTCCTTACAAAAACACCGGTTATCGTTATTGTTACGGTTAAAGTTAGCTGGTGCAACTCAGCCTTACTTTTCTTTAGTTTTGTTAGATCCGTGCTGCTGTCCCATTTGCGGTGATCAGAACTTCTACTCAATTTTCGAAAGCTTTTTTTTATGCATAACAAGGTAGTTTATATTTATAAACCGTTTGTCCGCTTCAGGAGTTGGACGGCGTAGACACCCGTAGTTCGCTGACGCTGCCGCGGCTCCGGCGCCAACTGGGAGTGGTTCAGCAGGAGCCGGTGCTGTTCGACCGCACGCTGGCCGAGAACATCGCCTACGGGGACAACAACCGCAAGATTACGATGCACGAGATCGTGGCCGCTGCAAAGGCAGCCAATATACACAGCTTCATCGTTTCCTTGCCTAAGGTACAGGAGGGTTACTCCGAAAAACGTTATCCGAAGTTTCGAATGAATTCGAAGTTTGCCATTTTGCCATCTAAGTATCTCACGCAAAGCCAGATGCGAGCATTAGCGACGCTGACAGAGGGCTGAGTGTGAGTTTACATCAAACGTCGTCACTATAGTGAGCTCTTTAAAAAATATATGAAAATTTTAGTTCTTGAAAGTTTCATTTAAATGTATTTTTTTTACGCGCTCACTAGTGACGACGTTTCATGTAAACTCACGCTAAGCCCTCTGATAGACCCAAATCTACGTTTAAACAGCGTTTTGAAGTTAAGCTTCAATCACACCAACGCGTGCAGATCGCATCGCCCGGCCCGATCAAATAGTCCAGTCAATGAATGCCTTAACGACGGTGTAGAGAGAAATCCATGGAACACAATTTCTGACCTCGGGACTTTATTTAGCCTAGTTAGGTGGTGAACATAGCAAAAGTCCCCGCCCTCAGCCCTTGAGCCGGCGGGGAGAGGGGGGTTTAAAGGTATCACTTTTCGGTTTTTCGCTTAATCCTCGGAAACTATGCGTCCTAGTGACATGACTAATATGAACCAAAAAAAGCTTATTCAATTTGCTACAGGTGAGACCGTCAAGTTTTTCTATATCTTGTATAGTTTTTACGGCATCTGCTCTAGAAGGTCTGTAAAATTGGAAATTTTATTGTTGTCTTACATGTTCCTTTCAGGAGAAAATCGACTAAATCAACATTGAGCAAACACTATAGACATGCGGGAGCATGTTAAGCCTAGTTCCAGGGAGGGGACTGCACCGTGCGTATATTTAGACGAACCAATTAGAGCCACTTTTGACTCCTCATCATTCAAAAACTAGTGTGCATTAACACTTCAAATTTGGCTCATGTATTGAGACTTGCAAGATATACATCAGCTTCAAATTTCATAAATATACCTCAAACAGTTATTTAGGTATTGACGTTCAAAAATCGATATTTAGAGCACTACTATCTATCTATCACATGTGAAATGTTAAAATTTACTGTGTTCACCTCCTAACTAGTCTAAATAAAGTCCTGAAGTCAGAAATTGTGTTCTACAGTTTTCCATCTATAATGCTTTATTGACTGGACTAAAAGGCCAATGACAAGTTGCGCGACCCATGACATACTTAGTTCACGCGACCTGTCATTTGCCTATGATCGCGCCGTGATAGCGCCGGCGATATGGCGATCTGCACGCGTTGGTGTGGTTGAAGCTATAATGGTATGCTTGTGTGAATTTATCTTAAAAAGTATAATTCCGTTCAAATACAAGTACCTACTACTTATATTATCTACTTGCATTTGAATATAATTATGTTATTGTATGTACTCCTACTGAAAAATCGGTGTCATGTATCGCTGTTGTCCATTCTCATGATTCTAATGTGCCAAGAGTTATATCTTCAGTTTGGCTGAGCTCCAAAACTATTAGTGGAAGATTTGAAAGACCTTTCGAAAGACATTACAAAGTAACAACCGAATAAGTGGCGCAGGTTCTAGCAATATTGGAACTTACATACTTACTTATATACAGGTTGATGCCGTGAGCGACATCTTTGCATGCTTTCAAAAATACCAACTTAGGTCCATAATAATGTAATATGTTAAGAAGGGAAAAAGTCTGTTTTTTTCTAATTAAATCCATTCTTACTCCCTTAAATTGTATGAAAGTTGTATCTGTTTTCTACTTCTACTAATAGAAAATGTTATTGGCTATCGCATGATATAAAATATTTAATTTTGCTTATTAGTGTTAACCCACGCATCCACTTGTTTTTGAAGGAAGAGGTGAAAACTAAAAATTAAAAACTTAAATCCTTGTAATTTTCTTACTTATTTGCAAATTTCGTCGATAAAATTGTCCATAGACCTTAAAGTTTGATCACTACATGCCCGGACACACTGTATATTTAGATGAATTTGAATGTAGGGTTACGACACGAACTTGGGCGCGAGCGGCGCCCAGCTGTCGGGCGGCCAGAAGCAGCGCGTGTGCATCGCCCGCGCGCTCATCCGCTCGCCGCGCCTGCTGCTGCTCGACGAGGCCACCTCCGCGCTAGACGCTAACAGCGAAAGGGTAAGGACTACACACTCAGACGATTATCACACTGCACCGCGCTCCGCCGCGGTCCGCGTGATTTCATATAAAAAATCCCGCGCGCAGACGCGTTGTCACTGTCAGTGTGTTGTGCTGCCGCGCGTGTTTTCTATACAACAAACTGAGGTACATGCATACAATGATTAAATCTGTCGTCCCGCGTACCGCGGCGGAGCGCGGCGCAGTGTGATAATCGCCTCATGCGGGGGGATCGGGGAGGAGATATCATGTCATGTCAGGAACCAGGCCCCCCTGGAAAATTACCCTAGATACGCCAATGTACACTACTACACAGTACATAATCGCGAGGAAAAGAAAAAAAACCTTTTCACATCTCCTTTTAGTTTCTATGATCTGTGGGTTATAGGATATACTTATTACCTATACCTATTCCAATAAATAAAGACGACTTTAATAGTTAAAAGTGAAATATCAAAAGTCCCCCTTAGCCCTTGAGAAGGCGGGGGGAGAGGGAGGTTTGAAGGTTCCATTTTTCGGTTTTTCGCTTATTTAATTCTCGCAAGCTATGCGTCGTGGAGACATGATCAAATCCCGTCAAAGTATTTACCGACGTAAAAAAAGGTTAATAGTCGGCGGGAGAAAGGAACACCATAACATAAATCTGAAGGCTCTCGACTGCGCGACCAAAGGATTAAGTAGGTGGGTGTGTATTTAATAAGAAATGATTAATTTGTTACAGGCGGTAACCGAAGCTCTAGAGAAAGCGGCCAAAGGGCGTACTTGTATAACGATAGCACATCGCCTCTCCACAGTAAAGGGTGCAGACCTCATTTGCGTGGTAGATAAAGGTAAGTTGACACTTATCTATAGGTAATGGATGAGTTGCACCATCTTACTTTGACAAATCTGTCAAACTTCATACAAAAATAACGTTATAATTACGGTCAAATTTTGGTGGTGCAACTCAGCCTTAATTTAATTGCTAGCTAAATTTTAACTTGCACTTGAAATTAAGTTAAAATTTGTTACCTATTAACATGTTAAAACGTGTAAATCAGCCTTAACAGATGGGAAACTTTAGTTAGGTACTCACCTACTTATTGTTTCTTAACCAGGGAAAATCATCGAGCGCGGCACTCATACGGAGCTGGTGGCGGCTAAAGGAATGTACTGGCGCATGTGCAGAGGACAAAACGTCGCTTGAGTTCATATCAAAGATGTGCATGAAATCTGTTGTTAGGAGGTATTCCGAAGCTCACCCATTTTAAGGCGCACCTAATAAAGTTTACTAATATTTCAAACTTTATGTTTACTAGGATGAATAAAAAGTATCACTGCAACTTATGGTTCCGATTCGAGGAATACTTACCTCGTTGTTAGATCTTGCATGATATCACCAATACCACTTCCCTGTACTTACCCGCGTACTTAAACAGAGAAGAGTTTTTTGACATCTCGAATAATAATCTCAATACATAATGAATATTCATTACTTAGGTTATTATTTCGGTAATCCATAATACATATAAAAATGAATCGCAAAATGTGTTGGTAAGCGCATAACTCAACAACGTTTAGACCTATGGAAAAGTTTCGTGATGTTGAAAACATTATAACTATTTCACTGAATGGGATTAAAATATAGACCAAAACTAAAAAAACGGTGAAGGTTTTTTTCAAATCCATCAAGAAATAGCAGATAAATTAATTATTTAAATTACCTACATATTTTCACGTGGAACTCAAACATAGGCGGTGCGCCACCTATTCAAGTTTCAACCACAATGCTTACCACTCCTGGCGCATTGCCGAGAATGACACTTTATGTCAAAGTCTTCTTCTTCTTTTTGTAGGTATATGGCCAGGTCTGGCATATGTTAAAGAAAGGTTACAAAATTTTACTAAGATAGAATCTTGAGAGTAACCCTGGCTGAAAAATTAAAAACTACAAAATTTTATCTTTCAACAGCACTGGACCAGTGGGTGGAATAAGTGCCGTGACGTCACCGATCAAATGGCGCGAAATAATGTTATGTTATGCGCAACTTTGGGGCTCTGTAACTTCTTTATTTGTAGAGATATTTTCATGATTCTTCTATATTATTATTTAGATTTACTTATATTTTCAAGTTTTATTAAAAGAAAACAATTTGAAACTTCTCCACCTTACCAATCCTTTTTTTAATGTTCGTTGAAGTCCAAGGATGGTTCTTACGGCGAGAAGAATTCGAATAATTTCCGGGAAAACCCCGGGCGAAGCCGCGGGCGGAAATTTATATTATAATACCACAAAGAGAACAAGAGATACACCAAAACTGGTGGACCCGTTATTTTAATTATTAGTAATTTTAAGTCTGAGTTTTGTTTTTATACTGGTTCTACCTAAAGATCGCGTGGAAAGTCATTAATCAGATAGATGTCAATGACAATGCGTTCTCTCACTTCTTTTAACGATATAAGAGAAGCTAAATATATAAAAGAACAAACGGTAAAAGAGCTGTACTGGAGACCAATGACTAAACCCCAGGCATGCACGATCAGTATTATCATGAAAATATTTTCGATTTTTTATTTTAGGTAGGTACGGTGCCATATCCTAGGTCGTAGTATTCTATGTTCATGGTTTTTAACAACTAACGCCGGACTCTGCCGGTGGACCTCGTGATCGCTACTGAATCGTATTGTAAACCCTTGCCATATTATAGATAGTAAGGCCAAAATATAACCAAAAATATCCCCAGTTCAGCTTAGTTTTTAACATAAGTAGGACTACATTAAGACTTTAGTACGCGTATAATTCAGTCCTAGTTCCTCAAGCAGTAATGAAAATGTAGCGTAGCAGTTGTGTACGTATAAGTTTGCGTTCTAAACTTTATTATTATAATTTATGTAAGCTAATTGTTAATAAGGTTTAAAACAACTGTATATTATTAAAGTAGGTAAAGTAAATAAATAAATAGTTGTTATTTGTGGATTAGTACCATTTTATTTATTCGTCACAAAAATGCATGTTTCTTTCCAATACCACCCTGTCCATCCACATAATATAATTAGACAATAATAAGGCTGGGTTGCACCATCTTACTTTAACTTTGATAAACGTCAAAAGTATGTCAATTATTAATTAGAATTGATTAGCAACGTTAACAGTCAGAAAATGTTGTAAAATAATCAATTAGAGTCGATTAGATATAAATAGCATTCCATCTCTTTCTCACATTATTTATCATCTCGCTTGCACATCAATTACTCTTCCACACACTTCTGGAATATTCGAGAGAAAAAGAAACAGGAGGGCAACATCGGACCTCTCGCTTCGAACCTATGGTCCAGAACATGAGAGACAGAGACAGGAATATCGGGAGAGAAAGGGATGGATATAGCCCGGGACCTTAAAAATACGGAGCGAGGCGCTCCGGGAGACAAGTTTAAGTCAAGTTAAAGTTTACGTTAAGTTAAAGTTAAGTTAAGTTTGAGTTTAAGTTAAGTTAAAGTTTAGTTCAGAGTTTAGTTCAGAGTTTGGTTCAGAGTTTAGTTCAGAGTTTAGTTCAGAGTTTAGTTCAGAGTTTAGTTTAGAGTTTAGTTCAGAGTTTAGTTCAGAGTTTAGTTCAGAGTTTAGTTCAGAGTTTAGTTCAGAGATTAGTTCAGAGTTTAGTTCAGAGTTTAGTTCAGAGATTAGTTCAGAGTTTAGTTCAGAGTTTAGTTCAGAGTTTAGTTCAGAGTTTAGTTCAGAGATTAGTTCAGAGTTTAGTTCAGAGTTTAGTTCAGAGTTTAGTTCAGAGTTTAGTTCAGAGATTAGTTCAGAGTTTAGTTCAGAGTTTAGTTCAGAGTTTAGTTCAGAGATTAGTTCAGAGTTTAGTTCAGAGATTAGTTCAGAGTTTAGTTCAGAGTTTAGTTCAGAGTTTAGTTCAGAGATTAGTTCAGAGTTTAGTTCAGAGTTTAGTTCAGAGAACAAGTGCTCCAAGCAACAAGTGATCTGAAGAAGCAAGAACTGAGAAAAGGAAGCGAATAATAAACGCGAGTACTCTCAGCAAGTGAAATAGTGGTTTTATTCCTGCAAGTAGCACCTACTACGCCTGACATAGTAAGGGCAAGCTCTCAACGGCAGTCATCATCGTCCAGTCAGTGCTCTCGAACACACATAAACGCATACAGTCCACTGCAGTCCACCACAGTAATAGTTACTGTTAAAGTTAGGTGCTGCAACTCAGCCTAAGATACAAAGTATCCTACACTAAGTATTAAGTATAACAATGATTAGTTACTAATTAATTTATACTGAGCATATTAAAAAAATCAGGTGCTGTGAAACAATATGCTCAGTTTTACACTTACTTAAAACTAGTAAAACACAGAGTAATAGAATATGAAAAAACAGATCAAAAAATTGCCAAAAGGCTTACAGACATTACCAAAAGACTTGGCCAAAACTTCATAGAAAAAAACCCAGAAACACAAGCAAAGAAATGTGTAACAATGAGTTTACTATAGTAAACCCATTACGTTTTAACCCTTAAATTGGCACTCATTGAACCCTTGCTTCAAAAATGGTCAAATTTTGGATTTAGGTATTGTTTTGATACATTAAGAAAAAAAAAATACTTTTTGAAAAAATTTCAATTAGTATAGAAGTTATGACATACGGGCTATGTATAGATACATTCCATAGCAGCTGTAATAGACATTTAGGTAGGACATTTACGAATTTTGGTGGTAAATAGGCATTTTGTATTAGTTTTTGTATAACGCCTGAACAAAAACAAAGGGTAATATTTTGTTGTTCTAGCTACATAGATTTCGAATATAAAAAATATATAATTTAACTAATTGAGACATGACAAAAAAACTGAGGTATGTCTCGTTTCTGTCGGGTCTGGGTTTTTTTTTGTATGGGGCGTGACCGTTCTTCTTTTACAATGTGACAACCAGAGAGTAAACAAATCGAATGAAGTCAGTTACATCATAATAGTTCAAGTGCCTATGTATGTGTTAGACCGTGAATATTCCAATCCACCCTCGTATCTTTTGCCCGCAACGGCAACGGGAACAGAAAGGGAAGGGAAAGAAAAGAACGGGAAAGAACCCTTTAGAAGGGCGCGGGCGGCGGGCGCTCGCCGGCGGGTTGGTACTCCGGTGCCTCCACGTTCAGCGTAGACGCCGGCATCGCGACATTCGGCATGAACGCCGGCGGCGCTAAGTTGGGCGTGGATGCCGGTGGCGCCAAATTCAGCGTGGACGCCGTTGGTAACGCCGACGTCTGGCCCGTGGGCATCGCGCGCGATATCGCATTCGACATGTACCAGCGCGCTGCGCTGACATTGACCATTCCCAACAGCTGGAAGATCTCACAATCCACCATCGGCAGCAACACGCTGGCGCCGAGCCCTACGCTAGCGCCGTACGTTGGCGGCGGGGACCGGGCCGGAACCTCGTCAGACGGGTTCAAGCTCGGGAGAGTCGGACGAGTTACAGAGTCCAACGAGAAACTGCACGAGGTGGGCTCTGGCAGGCTGCCGGACAAGCGCATCGACCGATTGAGACCGGGCGGCTGGTAGCGCGGAACGGCGCTTGGAGGCGCAAGCGGTTCGGTGCGGGGCACACGCGGGGCATCGCTACGTGGGTTAGGGGCGTTGTACGGGGCGCGCAGGGCCTCGCGGAACGGAGGCGGGCTCAGAGAAGTTGAACGAGCTTCGGACGCCGGCGGTTCGCCATACGAGGTGGACTCTGGCGGGCTAGAGGACGAGTGCATCGACAGATTGGGATCGAGCGGCCAGTGGCGCGAAACGGCGCCTTGAGACGCAAGCAGTTCGGCGCGCGGCGTACGCGGAACATCGGAACGTGGGGTAGGGGCGTTGCACGCAGCGCGCAAGGCCTCGCGGAACGGAGGCGGGCTCGGGGGAGGCGGACGAGCTTCAGACGCCGACGAGTCGCTGGACGAGGCGGACTCTGGCGGGCTGCCGGACGAGCGCATCAATTGATTGAGACCGGGCGGCCGGTAGCGCGGAACGGCGCCTTGAGATGCAAGCAGTTCGGCGCGCGGCACACGCGGGGCATCGCAACGTGGGTTAGGGGCGTTGTACTGAGCGCGCAGGGCCTCGCGGAACGGAGGCGGGCTCGGGGGAATCGGACGAGCTTCGGACGCCGGCGGTCTGCCGCACGAAGTGGACTCTGGAGGGCTGGAGGACGAGCGCATCGACAGATTGGGATCGAGCGGCCGGTGGCGCGGAACGGCGCCTTGAGACGCAAGCAGATCGGCGCGTGGCGCACGCGAAGCATCGCAACGCGTTCTAGGGGCGTTCCGCGGATCGCCCTGGGACACTCGAGGCGTGTTGAAACGTGTGCTAGGAGCGTTGCGTGGAGAGCGTAAGGCCACGCGGGGCACCAGCGGGACGTCGCAAAGCTGGCTAGGGGCATTGCGTGATTCGCGCGGGCTCATCGGGCGCCCACGCGGAGAATCGCAGGGCGCCCACGGATCTACACTGAGGCCGTCACAATGCGGGCTAGTGGCGTTGTACGGTTCGAGAGAGCCCTTCCGGCGATAACGCGGTGGATGTAAGATTGGGGGTCGCGGGCTAGAGGCGCTGCGCACATTACGCGGGACCAACGGGCGCATACGTGGAGGAGCGGAGGGCGCGCGCGGGCTAGGAGCGTTGTTCGGATCGCGCGGTGGATCGAAGGGAGCGCGCCGGTCAGGGCGGGGGTCGCAGCAACGCGGGCAAGGCCCGTTGCGCGGGTCGCGGGGGCCTATCGGGCGCGCACGTGGATGATCGCAAAGCGCCCGGGAGGCGCTCGAGGTTTCCGGCTGCTCGTCGGGCGACGGCGAGCTCTCGTTGCTCGTTGCTGCCTCAGGGCGCTCGTGCAGCGGCCGGCAGGCGGGCACGTGGCGGCGGTAGTCCTCCACGTATTCGAGCATGATGCCGTCGCGCAGGCAGGTTTGGATTTCGCAGAAGTTGGGAGCGGCGCCGGACTCGAGCGCGGCAAACTGCGGGAAGAGGTACAAGTCCGATCTCTGCAACAACGACGACTTCTGCAATGACCGCTGTCAGGGCGACGGGGAAGAGGTCCGATGTCGCAGACCTTAACATGCATGCTCGAGTTACGAGTCCAGACTTTTTATTTATTTTCATGGAAAACAAACAGCATACATGTAACAAATAATAGATGAGACAGTTTAGTTTCCATTTAGTGGTAGGTATATGTGTTACGGTCAAAGTGATAAAATGTGAAAATTATGAATAATCGCCGGTTATTATGAATAATAACCGCATGATTTGGTAAATGTGATTAATATGAGATCATTTATGTATGTATGTATAAAACTAAATAGGCGGCTTAGGGGTGGCCCAAGGGCTTGGACGAATAAACCACTGGACGCGTAACGAGTGACGTTTTCGTCTTTACCCCGCTAGCACTTACCATGGCTAAATTAGCCATGGTAAATGTTGTCAGGTTGTCACTTTGTCAGTATGACGCCAGCTCTCGAAGAGTAAAAATATCACGAGAAATGGGTAAATGCGCCGTACTTTATTGCAAAAATTATTCCTGTCACACAAGAAATGTTTCTTATCACGCGTAAGTACATTTTAAATCTATTGTAGTAGCTATTTTTTCGTAAAATAAATAAAATTTGATATGTAAACAAAATATGATTACGTCATTTTAAAAAGTACTCATTGTACATGTAAATGCTTAAAACATGTAGCATATTTAATTTGGTTGGATTATAGGTNCATAATAACCGGCGATTATTCATAATTTTCACATTTATCACTTTGACCGTAACATATGCATCAACGTGGAATCTGAGACAATTTCTCCTGATATTTGCACGAATCGGCACGTGTAACTTGATTCAATTTCAAATTCAAATTGTTTATTTGCATACTAAGTGTAGTATGGTCTTACTCCACTCCACTAATACATGTGTGCTTAATACTTAGCTACCTAGTTAAGGCATTGCAATGGTTTGATAGGAGGGCTATTTTTTGGATTATAATAAGCGACAGAAGCTCACTGCAGTCTATTTTACCATTAATTAGGTTATGTAGGAAGGTAAGATCGGCGACCTCTCTTCGCAGTTTTAATGGAAGTAAGTAAATGATGATGTTAGTCAGCTTCCCAGTGCTTTTAGATTTTTTTTTTCAATTTTTGTAAGGATTTTTATAGGAAAATTATTATTCTGAAAATCTTGACCTTTTTCATATTGTGAGACCAAACTACTTCAAAAATCAAAGTAATAAAGAATTCTTTGACGACATTACTTAGCATTCTCCCGGTAAAAAATGGAAGCCTGTATCTGTTTTTGCTTAATATTCTGCTATCTTGGTATGTCTTTAGTAGGTAGGTACCTATTTTCTGTATTGTTTTAACTTTTTTCATATATCGGACTGTTATATACAACGTGTCCCAAAATTCAAGGATAAGCCGGCGCCGCAGGGTGGACATAGTCATGACTACTTTAGGAAAAATAAGAAAAAAAATCTATCTCAATTATTTTTTAAGTTACACAATAAATTATGAAATTCGTCGAAAATTGACACCCCTTATGATATTTTACATTACTATGACTACAATTTTTCAAATACTTCAGTTTTTTTGTTTGTATCGGTAACTTAAGTAGTGCTGCTGTCCACCCCAATACTTAAAACCCTCAGAATCCTTGCAGTTTTTACACAAAAGTTAATCAAAATATGATATTTCCTTAAAATTTTGAACGATTTTTACTTTCACTCCACTTTGACTCGTCGTTTTGTATTAAAACAGTATGAACACTACTGCGGCAAGTTTTTTATAAAGTTGACGTAACTATCCAAGATTCCGAAATGGTATAATACTCTAAGAAAACTAGTCGCAAAAAAGATATGCGTACCATTTTTACAAGCACTTCGCTTGTTAGTTAGTATGGGATAAATCTTACAACTGAATTTAAAACCAGTTCTCTTCAACCAATTGAGCTGAAATTTGGTATACTTATGTTAGTACGATGAAAATGCAATATTTTGGTACCATTGAGCTGAATGGAGACTGGAGGTGGCCATAGGAACTTCTAAACGAAACGGCGGAATTGCATCTAGTTTGGGTTCGTTGGATTTGTCTTTTCGAGCACTTTAGTGCTAGGTGATGTCCAGGGTCCTGATGATGAAGTCAATTATAATTTTCAAACGAAGTCAAGCTTGTTTTTAAATAAGTTTTTTTTTATTACAACTTTATTTTAAGCTTTTTAGTTGTTTCTCAATCTCATGGCCTAAGTGCTCGGGAAGACAAATCCAACGAACCCAAACTCGATAAGCTTCCGCCGTTTCGTTTAGGAGTTCCTATGGCCAGCTCCTGCCACCTCTTGACTTCATCATCAGGACCCTGAACATCATCTAGCACTAAAGTGCTCGAAAAGACAAGTCCAACGAACCCAAACTAGATGTAATTCCGCCGTTTCGTTAAGAGTTCCTATGGCCACCTCCATACTCCATCCAGCTCAATGGTACCATAATATTGCATTGTCATCGTACTTACACAAGTATACCAAATTTCAGCTCAATTGGTTAAGGAGAACTGGTTTTAAATTCAGTTGCAAGATTTATCCCATACTAACTAACAAGCGAAGTGCTTGTAAAAATGGTACGTATATCTTTTTTGCAACTAGGTTTCCTAGAGTATTATACCATTTTGGAATCTTGGATAGTTGCGTCAACTTTATAAAAAACTTGCCGCAGTAGTGTTCATACTTTGTTTTTACAAAACGATGAGTCAAAGTGGAGTGAAAGTAAAAATCGTTCAAAATTTTAAGGAAATAACATATTTTGATTAACTTTTGTGTAAAAACTGCAAGGATTCTGGGGGTTTTAAGAGTTGAAGTGAACAGCAGCACTACTTAAGTTGCCGATATAAACAGAAAAACAGGAATATGTGAAAAATTGTGGTCGTGGTAATGTAAAATATCATAAGGGGTGTGAATTTTCGTCGAATTTCATAATTTATTGTGTAAGTTAAAAAATAATTGACATAGATTTTTTTCCTTATTTCTCCTAAAGTAGTCATGACTATGTCCATCCTGTGGCATCGGCTTATCCTTGAATTTTGGGACACGTTGTATATACTTCATACTAAATAATTTGTTTTAGATTGTATTTTGATATACTATTTGTGAAAACTATGTAAGGCATTTTAGTTCGTTTTCCATAAAATAAATAAATAGATAAATAAATAAATAAATTAATAGATAGATAGATAGATAGATAAATAAATAAATAAATAAATAAATAAATAAATAAATAAGTAAATAAATAAATAAAATAAATTAATATCAGTGAGGTTCACATGGGGGATACACTGACCTGCGTCGCGGCGTCGGGGCGAATGTCGGCGTGCCCGACGCTCAACAACTGCTTGCTGATGCACACGTCCTCGTCCGCAGATGTGTCCATCAAAAACACCTCGAGGATGGCCTCCTGGAATAAACAATTTATTGCACAAATCAAATCAAGAATCACATCGGAATCAGATCATAGAAGGGAAGTATTCACACATCACTGAAGCTCCGTGAACAGAGTACCCACCTATGATCTGAGGTACCCACTACCCACTAACATGACGTGTGAATTGAATCACTGACGCTACATTGAAACACTGATACTAAACTGAGCGAATACATTGAAGGAACTGTGGCTTCACTGCACTGTTTATGAGTGAATCGACCATTATGGCTTTAGTTAGTGCACCGCGACAGAGCTAGCGCCGGCGCTGTGTTTGATATTATGACGCTATACACATTCCGCCAACACGATTCGAATCGGCCCTATAGCGCGACGTCAGGCTAAAGCTCTAGCATGTGCTAAGTAGACGTTCTATTTGGCGACGTCGCTAGCGGAGCGATCAAGTTTTGAAAATTACCGTTACGAGTTAAGCGCCTCTAAGGACCTCTCTATGTACCCGGCGGGCGCCTTACGAGACCCGTGGCGCCGGCGCACCAGTGTTCAGTGCGTTAGCGGACGACCCGAGGGGAATCTCTATTCCCCTTGAAGCCGGCGGGGCTCGCCCAAGAGCGAGCAGTAACCTGAGATGGAGCCGCGGGCGAATGTCCAATAGGACAATAACTCACGGCTTCGTTTCAATGGCCCCGGGGGACACCGTCGGGTTTTAGGTAGTGGGTAGGTCCCGCCCTCCCGGCGGGGAAAGTCCCACATAACCCACTGACTGACTGTCCCCATCAGCCAGTAGGCATGCGCAAAGGATTAAAGGAAGGAAAAAAAGGCACCTTATGGCACTGCAGCAACCTGTATCTGTCATGACCGAGCTTTTTGGTTTGAATGCGCATTTTCTAACGGATATTAAATTTTGTAGTTAATAAGTACCTAGATAATTTAAGTTTAGGTTAGGTTAGGTACCTTGCAGGTCAGCCACCGTGGCTACGCCCATGAGCATGCGCATAGCATTTCCTGACGCAAAAAAAGCGGACTCACGTCTCTGTCGACGGCGATGATATTGGCGACGAAGCGCTTGTCGTACGCGAGGCGATGGAAGTACGCGGAGGTGGCGTGCGACCAGCACAGGCTGCCGCCGGCCGGCCGCACGCCGGCCAGGCGCGCGCGCACCGCCTGCGCTGGCAGCGCTGCGAACTCGCGCCGCAGCGGCTTGAGGTCGTCCACCGACACGCTCATCACGGTGCCGTAGTCTATGAGCCGCACCTGAACATAGATTTAAGGGGCTTATTCCAATATTCCCCGTTGATAATCCCCGTTAACGAGGATTAGTGAACTTTTTGTTCACTATTCCCCGTTAATGCCAATTGGAGCTTATAATGGGGAATAACGAACTAAAAAGTTCATTAATCCCCGTTATATTAGGATTTTATTTTTAAAGTAATGGGGATTAATGAACTTTTTGGTTAGCCTACTGAAGGAAGCCACGTAAAGTAGGTAGTATAAATAGGTATTTTTCTTCAACTTACTAAAGTTAGTTCGTTTTAAATTTTTTTCGAAGTCAATTTTTTTACTGAATTGTGATCAAAATAAGCTACATAATCAACTCCCTAAATATGGCGAGGATTGAAATCAACAAACATCCTGTATATGGTTCCATGCCCATCCAGAATTGTAGTGCCGCACCCAGGATGTTGGGCTACCGATTCAATGATGATAGTTGATAGTACCTAACCTACTGACCATGAGTCGTCTATCAGACATGTCAAGTCACCTGAAAAATAACTCTAGATACACGCCAATGATACAAGGCGGCTCACCTTGACGGTGTCGCTATCCAGCACGCGCACGATGACCGAGCGATGCCAGTAGCCCTCGAACACGCTGCTGCAGTAGTGGCCCACGCACACGGCGCCCACCGTTAGCACGCGTCCTTTGCCCTGGCCAAACCTGTAGTAATCCCTGCGGACACCGACAGAAATCGATTATACATCTTCTATCTTCATATATCTATAAAAGCGAAAGGTCACTGACTCACTCACTCATCACGAAATCTCAGAAACTACAAGTGCTAGGAGTCTGAAATTCTACATAGGGGTTCCTTTTAGAACGTAGGTGCATACTAAGACGGGATTTTGCAAAAGGGGTAAAACGGGATCCACGCGTACGAAGTCGCGGGCGGCCGCTAGTACTTAGTTCATAAACATACGCCCCGATAGTTTCGTCGGCTTCCAATTTGTGTGAAGAATCAGTCTATATCAAATCGTAGTAATGTGTGCACTTCCATGCATGTTCTTCAGCAGCCGGACCAAACTATCGGTCGACAAAAAGTCAGTATACTCTGCGGGGGGCTTTGTCCAGTCCACGGACCGTACTGCGTAGCTAGTAGCTACTATTAGACGCGTATTCTTCATTGTACCTAGTATTATATTATCTGTGATTGTACTCTTGTTGTAAAGCACCTACAGAAATACTGCATTCTTTAATACGGTTCTCAAATTATTTAACTTACAAGTTTTAAAATGAAGTTGGTGGATCTTTTTGTTTATACATTATCAAAAATATCAAAAAAATCCAGGCGGTAGGTACAGCCAGAAGTGCGAGGGAGAGTACACCTCGCTCCTCGCCGCCTGCAGCATGGCGCCGGCGGCCAGTGTACTCACGTCATGTCATCCATCATCTCGCTCAGGGCCTCCTGGAACTGCTCGCCCAGGCGTTGCAGCCAGAAGTGCGAGGGTGAGTACACCTCGCCCACCACCACTCGCACCGAGGTGCCGCTGGCCAGCGAGTCCAGCGGCTCGGAAGGGATGACCTCCGTCATCCCCATGCAATCCTCCGGAAACACGCTACGATCCTGCGCCACGGACACGTACATCTTTTAAGTTCTAAATAGGCATTCCGTATGTTTATTATGGCATTTCGAAGACCTCTTTATTATAGACACATTAGTAAATAAATATTACTTCGCTTCGCTTATTAACTATTCCCCGAGATATCACTCTTTGAAAATCACATTATTGGCCTTTTCTTCCGTCTTTATTTTGGACGAATTAACGATAAAAAATTCAACTTAGAATTCGATTTAAAAAAAATTAAAGGTATAATGGATTGTCAATGATCTTAAAAACATCTCTAGCTTCTCTTCTTCCCAATGATATATCACACGTAGTAGTTAGATTACATTAGGTGAGACGCAGGCCAGCTTCTTCGTTGTGGATAAAAAAAACATACTCTTGATTAGTACTTAAAAATTGATTGTCGATACAGCAACTGTTGGACTTACATAGGGGATACCGGGCAGCGCGTCGTCGGGGTCGAATGGGGGGGTCGGAGGCCTGGCGCACTCCACGCTGAGTAAGCGTCGCACTTTCAGCCGCCAGCGTTTCTCGCGAAATTCATGATGCCAGTCAAGCTCTAACGCCAGGGCCTCGATGTCCGGGTATCCGAAGCGTTTGAAGTCCAGCTCTTGCCCGTACCGTTGTCTGCAGAAGCGGCAGAACGATCAGAACCATCGTTACCAGATGCAGTTACACTATGCGCGAAATTGATCGAATCAGATAGTGTAATTCAGTTCGTTTCGCCGGGAGTCGCCAATACTGTGCCAATACTTAATATTCGCGTTTCGGTTCGATCAATTCCACGCATAGTGTAAATCCGCCACTACGCAACAGTGCTGCAGTGCCACTGCACTGGAAATGTGTGGCCTTGATAAATACAATACATATAATATACTTAGTCGAGTTATTGTAAGTCCACGTAATTACCTAATTTGATTTTAAATAACATCTATTATGTTATAGTGCATAACTTGTGTTCGCACTAATCAATTTATTTGATTAAAATAATCACGAATAAAATCAATAATAATCACTGAGTAATTTATTTAAATGGCTTTATATTTAAATCAATCATAGGATAACGTTAAAATACTCATAATTATATCATAATCATGATTAAGTAATTGTGTTTTACCCTTTCCCCGCTGAAACTTCTGGTACAAAGTCTTCCGACTTCCCCCGTAGGATATCAGTCCACCACCCCTACCGTTCCAGAGCCCTCTCTAACCAGCCCCACCCTCCAATCGCCAGCCTCTCCTTGCCCCCTGTTGCAACTTCTGGCCCGAAGTGTCCTGCACCTCCCCAACCCGCAAAACCCCCTATAGTTTTGCAACCCCCGTCCAAACGCCTGCCCCCCTCCTGAAACTTAGGGAAAGTAGTCCCCTGAAACGTACCTGTATAATACCATCAAATCAGAGCACCAGACACCTTCAGGGTGTAGTTCATCCACAAGATTTCTTATATTTGTCTTTAATTCTTCTAATTCTGCTCTGTCCATTGAAGCTAAAAATAATGTATTAACATGAATAGGTAATAAACGAACGAAATAAGTAAGTAGGTAGTGTCTAAATATTCTAGGTAAGCTTTTAAGTTCCGACCGAAACTTTTTTTTTACCGAATCCGAAGATTCGGTTTTGATATCACTATTTTGTTGTGGTGTTATTTAAAAAAAATTGCCAAGTGCGGGTCGTGCCACGCGCAGTGTAGAGTTCCGTTGTTGTCCGTCGTTAACACAATATACATTTTCAAAAGCAAACAATTACTTCATCTAAAGTCACTTTAATATTTTCTTCTAAGGGATTTTTGTTAATTTAAGAAATTTTATAATACATGAGTTAAATGACTACTGATGTATCTAATCTAAACGGTTATAGTTTTCCTTGAAAGTTCATGAAAAGCAGTATTATTGTGAATTTTTCAAGCCAACAGTTTAGATTTTAGAGGACGCCCTACTCGAACAAAAATTGGCACTTTTATAATTTGCAAACAGATCCCTATGGAAAATAGTCTTAGAAACCCCTAAGCCATTTTAAAAGACCTATCCAACGATGTCCCACACGATGGGGTAGAAGATGAAAAAAAAAATCATAATTTTATTTTACCGTTTTATCAGCGTGATTAATATAAGTACATACCTCCACAAAATTACAGCTCTCTAGTGCCAACATTTTCCAAGCAAAACCTCGGACAGACAGACAGAAATCGAAACTATAAGGGTTCCTTGTCAGGACTACGGAACCCGAAAAAGGGTAATTATTACTAATGATAAGTCATGTCTCAAATGTTTTGTCCTTAAGACACGGAAACTAATCTTTAATTTTATAACTAAGATACGAGGAAATGAGAAGACTTCTTAAAATGCCCGTTTTCACTATCAATCCCTAATTTTTAAGTGACCCTGAAACCTAAATGAAAACAAAATTCCTGTTAAGTGTTACCATAGTGGTCACTTAAAAATTGATGGTGAAATCGGGCATAAGTATTTTTTTTTAAATGCCACCTGAATAAGAAAGAGCAATTATAATTCACTACGGAATAAAAATACACCTATTATTATTTAAAGTTATATTAATTTGATCTAAGTTTTATTATCTATACACGTACTTATTTCGACAACAATTTACTAATCAGTTCAGCATATGCATCGGACCAGGGATGTTAAGGATATCCGTAACCGTAACCGAAACTTTCGGATATCCGAAATAAAAAATATCCCTAACCGTAACCGATTCAAAAGTTTCGGATAGTTTCGGATGAAGTTCTTTTGTAAAGCATTATACATATGTAAAGGCATAACAGCCTGATTTACCTTGGCTTTATAATGCCATCTAGTATCAATTTTTATTTTTTTATTACGTTTTATTCGATGTAAAGTGCACTGCAGCCATGAATGAACCGTGTTGGACAACGATTGCAAATTGCATTGCGGATATCCGAAATAAAAAAAAAATATCCGTAACCGTATCCTTAACCGAAACTACATATCCATAACATCCCTATCGGACATAGGTCCGGCGATATTTACAGCAAACAAAGCATATCCGTTTTTTGATGGTCCGTCTCGTCCAGTGAAAAAACGGATGTCTGCAAACCAGGGATGTTATGGATATCCATAACCGTAACCAAAACTTTCGGATATCCGAAATAAAAAAATATCCGAAACCGTAACCGTAACCAATTAAAAAGTTTTGGATAGTTTCGGATGTAAGCAGTTTAAATTGTTTTTGTATAGCATAATATTATGTAAAGGCATAACAGCCTGATTTCCCTTTATAATGCCATCTAGTACTCGTATATGTATAATTTTTAAATACTTTTTATTCGATGTAAAGTGTGCGGCCATGAATGAACCGTGTTGGACAACTATTGCAAATTGCATTTTAAAGCACAGATATCCGTAACCGTAACCGAAACTTTCAGGTATCCGAAATAAAAAAATATCCGTACCTAACTAACCGTAACCGAAACCGGTATAATATTATTCCTATATCCGTAACCGTATCCATAACCGAAACTACATTTATCCATAACATCCCTTGCAAGTCGCCATCGCCAACAAGTGACGTGCATGCGTTAAATGTTTAACTGATTGTCGATAAAATAAAATCGACTGAAGATTAGAAAACAACATTTTAGAGCATTATTTTCTTACTGATTCTGTAAAATATATGGCAAGAATGCAAAGTAACATCGTGTATACAGGGTGTTAGGTAAATGGGTATATGAGCCGACACTAGCCCATGTTAACATGGGCATATAAATGGTATGGTGAAGTCAGAAAATTAATATCTTCATTTTAATTATTTTAATTTTCATACAAATCGGATTTTATAAAATTTATTTTGTATGAAAATTTAAAAAAATAAAATAATGATATCAAATTTCTGACTTCACCATACCATTTATATGCCCATGTTATATACAGGGTGTTAGGTAAATGGGTATATGAGCCGACACTAGCCCATGTTAACATGGGCATATAAATGGTATGGTGAAGTCAGAAAATTAATATCTTCATTTTAATTATTTTAATTTTCATACAAATCGGATTTTATAAAATTTATTTTGTATGAAAATTTAAAAAAATAAAATAATGATATCAAATTTCTGACTTCACCATACCATTTATATGCCCATGTTAACATGGGCTAGTGTCGGCTCATATACCCATTTACCTAACACCCTGTATATTCATTGACATAATTAAAATAATTGCAAGAACAATTTGATAAAAATTAAATTTATTTGAATAAGGATTAATAAAAAATATACTTACCATTTTCTTCTGCACTGTCACTTACTGATTGGTGGTGATCTGGTATACTACGTCTTTGCTCTTTGCTAAAAAGTTATCGTGTTATTTATAAGTGATACTATACACAATTAGTAAATGCGTGCAAACATGAGGTGCGATGGTATTAGGCAATAATAAGAATAATTATAAAAATTACACTTACAATCTTACATTTGTTGTTAATTTCAATGTTATTACTGGATTATCCTCTGGCCCGTGAAACTGAAAATAGTTTTTATTATACATACTTAAATTATTATTTAATAACAACCTAAGATATCTTATTAAATTCCTAGTTCAATTTTATACTTTTACTAAAATACAAATCACTCAATGGCATAATATACCTTAGTCTGTAATCTATAGGTACATTTAACCGGGAAGGGAAAAGGAATAGAGGTAGACAGACAAAAAGATGGGAATTGGGAGGATGACGAGATGTGAGGATGACATTCGTAATATAAGACAAACCGCCACAACAAACGGAGAAGCATGAAGATATTTTGAGGAGCTGGCTCATGTCCAAGGACAAACTGAAGATTAAATTAATATATTTGGTAAATATTACGCAATAATACGCAAGAAAGCTTCTCTGTAAATTTCCGTTTTTGCTCTCGCTCTCATCAATGGTGATTTGCGATAGAACTAGACGACATGACCGGCAATGGGCAATTAACACTGTTACCGATAGTACAGTCGAGTTCATCAATATATTGGCAGTGCCAATGTTTAAAAATATTTTTTGCTTTTTCACAATGGTATAATATTTCAATACAAACTCAAACAGTAATAAAATGCTGCGGTAGCGCAGTATTGACTACGCTACTATGCTACAATATTTTAAAACATTAGGCACTGCCAATATATTTATGATCTCGACTGTACCTACTTCACTTTGCGTACCTACCTTCGCCTCGGCGGTTCGGACAAAGTGTTATACGGTAAGTTTGAAAACACTTTTAAAAATAAAAGATTTATTGATTTGAACACTGATTAATAGTCCAGTCAAATTAGACATGAACCCTGCAATAATTCGCATACAGCTGAAAATTGGTACGAATGTTCGGAGCACCATTATGAATTAACTGTGAAAAGACCCCATCGACGTGTGCTAAAAAAAAATTCGAGGTCAAACTTAAAAAATACGGGTTTTTGAGATTTTCAGCCAAACGGTAAGTTTTATCACAAAAATATGTATGACAAGGTTTAAGACCATACAATTATCTATCGAAATTGTCTATACACTTTCTCCTAAGAGTCAGCGTTTCTGAGATTCGATGATCCGAAGAGTCAAAAAAGTGTTTTCTTCATAACGGTCTTACACATAAATCCAATGTGATATCGCCTCGTGCCACGACTCAGCATTGTATCATGATGTGTTGTCGACGTCGAATATAAAATAATCAACCTCAATGTCATTTGTCATCTTTAATTGTCGAAAAATGTTTGCAACTTAGACGAAGGACTGCACCGTGAGTTTCTAAGATACGAAGTTTTCGTGTCTATTATGTTTAAGAGCTCTTATATGCACACGTCACTACTCTACTTGTAACTCTATGGTCACTCTTTTAGCCCGGTCAAGTCAGAAAATCCAGGTTATAATAATTCGCATAGAGCTGAAAATTTGTGTGATTGTTGAGAACACCATCCTTAATGAAATGTCAAAAGTCCCCAGCGATCCGTCATTTGAAAAAAAAATTTACGAAGTCCAAGTTTTTTGCATTTTTCCGCCAAACAGTAAACTTATCATAAGAAATGATAAGAAATAGTAGTAGATCATAAAATTATCTATTAAAATTGTCTTTGCCCCTTTTTCCTAAGAGTCACCGTTTATGTGGTAACGATGCAAAAAGTTGGAGAATTCGCATTCTGTTAACTACTCCAAAAAAGTCCACAACTTCAACTCTATTAAAATAGTTTTGAATTGAACAGGATAACAAATACATCTTTAAAAAGGCCTACTGGGGAAACCTGGTAAAAAAATACGCCAAATAACCCTCATAGGTGTTGTGGAAACATGTGCATATAACGAGAACATCAAAACTAACTTTTTGAATCGTTCTACCTCATAATCGGTTACTCTTAGGAAAAAGGGGTAAAGACAATTTTAATAGATAATTTTATGATCTACTAGTTTTTCTTATCTATTTTTATGATAAATTTACTACTTGGCCAAAAAATGCAAAAAACTTGGGACTTCGAAAACTTTTTTTTTAAATGACGGATCGTCGGGGACTTTTGACATTTCATTTAGGATGGTGTTCTTAACATTCATACAAATTTTCAGCTCTATGTGAATTATTATAACCTGGACTGTCTAACTTGGTCGGGCTAAAAGAGTGACCATAGAGTTACAAGTAGAGTAGTGACGTGTGCATATAAGAGCTCTTACATAATAGACACGAAAACTTCGTATCTTGAAAACTTACGGTGCAGTCCTTCGTCAAAGTTGCACCCATTTTTCGATAATTAAAGATGACAGACGACATTGAGGTTGATTATTTTATATTCGACGTCGACAACACATCATGATACAATGCTGAGTCGTGGCACGAGGCGATATCACATTGTATTTATGTGTAAGACCGTTATGAAGAAAACACTTTTTTGACTCTTCCGATCATCGAATCTCAGAAACGCTGACTCTTAGGAGAAAGTGTATAGACAATTTTGATAGATAAATGTATGGTCTTATACCTTGTCGTACATTTTTTTGTGATAAAACTTACCGTTTGGCTGAAAATCTCAAAAACCCGTATTTTTTAAGTTTGACCTTGAATTTTTTTTAGCACACGTCGGATCGATGGGGACTTTTCACAGTTAATTCATAATGGTGCTCCGAACATTCGTACCAATTTTCAGCTGTATGCGAATTATTGCAGGGTTCATGTGATGTGACTTGTGTCGATGTAGAATTATAGGTATCACAGGACGTCCTGAGACTTTATTTAAACAATACATTAAGTATTAATAGTAAACATAATTAAGCAAGTTATACAAACAATACATTAAGAATTTATGATACACAAGTTATAGAAGATAATTATAGGTGTACTAGCTTTCCGCCGGACTACATTATATATCTTATAAACCTCACGGAGCCCGAGACCTTTCCAACGAATGCAAAACCGTGGAAATCGGTTCGTGCGTTCTGGAGTTATAGCGTCAGGAAGGAAAACCCGACTTATTTTTATATAGTAGATTGGATATGATATAACTAATGGTTAGAGGATCGTCCTCAAGATATTAAAGAACGGTTCTTTGAAAGCTTTTTATGAATTTGGAAACACATGCAATAACAGTTTTTTTGGATACGAGTGCTTTTTGGGATAAAATTCGTTCCGCCTAGAGGCAATAAATGAGCAGATTGATGGGCAGGACACATTGCACGGATGAACCTTGCAGGGCCAAAAAAACCTTAAGATGAGTGGAGACCTCCCAGTGACAACCACAGCAGAGGAAGACCCCTAAAATATGAACAGATGTCGAAGCGGGACCCGGAACCCGGGAAGCAGGCTAGGATTATGTGGATGCAAGTGGCGTAGAACAGAAGTCTATGTTCGAAAACGAACCCAAAAGTTGATATGATAGATTGAAATGTAATCTTACCTCAAAGCAATCACTGAACATTTCTCTCAGGAACAAGACGGGGTCGTTGTATCCATGTTTGGCGAGCGGCAGCCGCTTGCCCGTCATGGCGTGGTAGCAGCGCAGCAGTGACCTCGCGTCGTGCTGCGTCTGCCTCAACTCCATCTCCACCAGCGATCGCAACAAGGCCTTCAATTCCGTAATATCCATCGTGTGTTAGCTTCTATTTCCTAGCTAAAACAAGGAAATATTTAACGTTTAAAGTTACGCCACAGAATAATAATAAGTACTACGGTTACGCGTATAGTTATTGATGTACCTATACAGGGTCATCTAAGCACTATTAATGTGCTTGAGAGGAAACATCCCAAAGTCGATGCAATTCCGCCGTTTCGTTTAGGAATTCCTATGGCCACCTTCCAGTCCCATCATCAGACCAGTTATATTATACTTATTGTACATATTATCATTTATTCTAATTAATATTTGTCAAGTTTCATGATTCATGATGATGAGATTCCATTGTTATGTATGTGTACAGGGAAAAGGACTTCCAATAAAACCTTGCATTGTACTACCAATACTTGTTTTATTTGTCTTTCTAAATTTGACAATACAATAAATTGTGCAGTGGTACATGACCAAGATGGAGAGTGAGTCTCTGGGCTGAAACGGATGCTGCCGCTGTCAATCCGAGATCTATTATACAGATAGAGCTGTACAGAGTCCAACACCATTACGCAGTTAGTTAAATACACAGGAATTCCTATGGTCACCTTCCAGTACCATCATCAGACCAAATCGCTGGTACCATAATATTGTATTGTCATCTAATCTGATCTACAATAATTGTAAGAATTAGAAGTGCGTGCGTGTAATTCAGATTCTTAGATTCCATTACATAGTTACATACAGGTCGACCTAATAAAAGCGTTTTAAAGGCAGGTCAGCACTCATGTTTTATGGTAGATGATCGTATAGATGCAGTAAACTCAACAACATTCTTGGGAGTTACATTAGATTCTAAACAGTATATAAGTAGTAGGATCTAAGCTAGCAAGCATATTTGTTGCTTATTTTGTGGCTAGATAGCGCTGTATGAAATTGCCCAAAGATTATTTATTTTTGTTATTATTTTAGCCAAACATAAGGCGTCCATAGCAAATACTGCTGAGCATAGGCCTCCAATGATTTCGAGATTAACAGATTGCCAGGGCCCCAACCTCTATAAGCTCACTCTTCGCCTTGTGGGTGGACGTCTCAACAACGATAGCTTGGATAAGTGATAAGGTAAACGGCTACTAGTTCGTGATAGTACGTAAGTTCGTAAGTTTTTTTTCTAGCTCAAATAATAAGCAAATGGAATATTATTTATAAAAATTCTTTATTACTATAAAAACTCTATTATTTAAGCTATCTAAAAAACCAAGTACCAACATTGTGGCGCCAAAAATGAGAGCAATACGAAGCTTCAAACTCTCAGAGAGCCAAAAACAGCCGTGCGGCGTGAAAATGTTGCTCTCACCGTAAGGTTAGCGCTCCAACTTCTTAAGCTTATAAAAAGGCGAAGAAACGTCCATTTGCATAAAACTTGTAATAGTGGTTTCATGTGTTCCTTGACAATTGATTTGGCTTAGAAAAAAGTTATATGAAAACGTAGAATTCCTTTAAAATTGCGATTAATTGACTCACGAAATAGCGTACATATTATTTTTCGGGTGTCCCCTGTTTCGTGATACTACCGAATCAAGGATATTATGGATAATATTTTGATGCTTGGTTTTTAAATAATTATTTATGATAATTGAAATGTAAGTTATGAAACAAATAATGAATATAAATATTTTCACTTATTGTTACAAATAACAAATCAAAATTGTATTATACTAGACTCACATTATTTCTTATGAATATTTCAGGTAAGTAATATCGACAATTTCACATAATTAATTTATTCTAATTTTTTATTATCGTTTTTAAATTTATTAAACCCTTAATCATTATTAAAATATCCTAACTGGATGCATAAAACCTTATCCCGAAATAGGGGACATGAGTTCACGAACTTAGAAACAGAGCAAAATTTTATCACGAAACAGGATCCAAACTAGAGGTCAGGAGAATAATTGATATAAAAAAAAGTTCAAACTATATAACTATAAATTATGTATTAACTTACTGTCAAAAGACCAAAGTTTAGCATACAAAAGCTTTCATACTAATATCATGCTTGGTTATTTTTAAATAAAATGTTAAAGTCGTAAGAGCCTTAATATACCGAAGTAGGGGGCACTTACCTTACTGCTGGGTCGAGTCATCTAAAATACATCTGAGTGTCATAAGATGAAAGTCTACATCCAGTGTGTGTTACCAGTTACGTACATATTGTACTGAAAAGTGGCCTCTGATTATAGGCTTACGAACCTCAAAGTTGACTATGCTTAGTGTTTTTTATGCAATCAAATCTGAAATGAGAAGATCCGTAAACGATCTAAAGTTGCATGGAGGCATAGTCCAATGAATTAGTTAGCAAGCTGAAGTGATAATGGGCAGTACACATAGATAGTATACACAACTAATGGCCGATGGGATAGTAAGCTCAGTGTAGAACGTCCACCCACAACGGTGGACCGACGACTTCATAAAGGTATGACCTTAAGGCAGAAAGGCGCTGGATGCGGGCCGCTGCCATCCGGTCATTATTAAATGTTGATATCTTGAAAACTACTTTACAAAAACGAGTCCCTCATCCAAATATAATTGGGTGTACCTATTTTCCTAAGAGTCTATGTTACAGACCTAAAATTGAAATTGATTTTTGTCCATATGAATCAGCCGAAGAATGCAATTTCGAAGAAGTGCCCACCTACAATATCACTATTTTGTTGCAATTTCTTACAAAACTTGCACGCAAACGACTAAGTTTCATATAAATCTAGATGTAAAATCATCAAACTTCTAACGCTCGTAACTCGGTTCAGACTGAGTTTAGGGTAACATACATGTCATAATAAGTATCGTTTATTATACTATTTTGTAATATAAAAAAGAAGGGTTGGTCGATGGCCGCGCGAAAAAAAAATGTGCCACCTTCCATACAAAATCTGGCATTGCCATTTTGCCTAGGATCGATATAATAATATTGGGCGTTATCCTCGCGACAAACAAAGAATTTTGCTCGTCCGAGTCTCGAAATGTCAAAATTTCCTTGTAAGTACCTAAATTTTCTACTTATACCTACCTATGTTGGTATATCTTTACTCCCTAGATTCAACCAACTTCGATGTAATCAAAAGGATTGTGCGTTGCCATTTGTCGAGTAAAAGACTGTTTTTGAGCTCTATTGAAAATAAATTAGGAAAACACAAGTTAAACTTAAGTTTATTACCGAAATAGTGTATTCAAATTACGAAAGATGATTTCAAAATATTTCGTCACGCCCGCCTCGAATTACGTATTGTCTAATAGTACCTGTAGAAAAATGCGTACCAACGCGATATTTATAGGACCTCATCCCTAGTAAAACTTGACGTCATGCGCAGAGATTAGTGTTTCAGTCAAAATGGCCGATTGTAGTATTGTAATATTTTAATGATTGAAAATCTAATTAATCTAAATGTTTAAAAATATATATATTAATTTTCCCCAAAAGTCGTTAAATCGTCGATTTTTTGATACTGTCGTCACGCCTAACATTTCGAGCTACTTTTGACCCCTACACAATTTATTCAAAACCTATTTAGCCTACATGCATGAAATTCGGCACATTTGTTAAACCATCTTTACTTACTTGTCCAGAATCCAAAATTTCATAAATGTAGCTCAAGCAGTTATTGATATTACCTATTGACGCTACAAATTTATCCAATTTTGGGTTCTGGACAAGTATAGATAGAATTTCATGCATGGGCGTAGCCACGGTGGCAAGTGCCCCACCCTGGCCAGAGCCAGGTACCTACTTACTAACTACAAAATTAATTTAATATCCGTAAGAAAGTTCACACTAAACAAAAAAATGCAAATTTAAAACAAAAAGCTCGGTCATGACAGATACAGGTTGCTATAGGGTGCCTTAAGGTGCCTCCACTGGCCCTACCACACGGACAGTGGCTCTGCCACTCTAGCGGAGACGACAACAGCTCCATCAGCGAAAACTAGTCGTGCCAAAGTGCGTTCCGGCCCCAAGACGGCGCCTGCCTGCACAGTCCCCTGCTGCTGAGCCCTCCTCAGCGGCCGTGGCTCCTGCCTCAAATCTGCCACCTACATCAAAGTGCCGCGCTCGAAAAACACAGGGCAATGCTTCATTTGCCTCCGCGCCTATCCAAATAGCTCCCGCCCTTGCCACCGCCGCCAGCGTCCATGGACGATGCTGGTCAGTGGCAAAACGTGGGAAAAAGAAAAAGCACAGCGACAAAGCCCCATCGGCTAAAACTCAACAGAAGACTGGCTTTGGTCGCGTGAGGGAAATGTCCACCACCAAGGGGTCAAAAGTAGCTCGAAATGGTTTGTATAATTCTACACACAACTGCTAAAAATTACTTATGAGTTCTTTTTTCTTTGATCGTGGCAGAACACGCTGCCGGGTGCCTAGATGCTGAAGAATAAAAATTAACGCGTCGCTTAATCTTCCATATGGTGGTAAAGAAATTAGTTTTTGTGGCAACCATACGGAGTCGCAAAGTTGAAATTCCTAAAGAACATCAAAACCTATAAAAATACCAATTTTCAAAACTCTATTAACGTTAATTTATACCAAATGACTGGACTATTAAGAAAAAACATGATAAACGATATACGTGCCTATATTTGAGAGTTGCCCTCGATTTCCCTAGGATCCCATTATCAGACCCTGACTTGGTGACAATGGGACCACCTCGAGAGTATACCCTATCGAACAAAAAAATATTTGGAAATCGGAGTTCTACGCGTAACATACCTAATACATACAAAAAAATTAAAAACACTCGAATAGAAAAGGAATAAGCGTGCTGATTTAAGTTTTCTACAAATTAAAACATGTCTCAATAAACATTTCAGCAGGATTACTTACATTTTCAGAATATCAGGTATTTTGTTGTTGCTGAGTCCGTGAGATTGCTCCAAGTGATTTATTGATTTTTCTCCGGTCGCGCCCAGAGACGCGCCGCCGCGCCTGTCGGCACCGGCACAGATCAGTAAAGCCGGGTACTCATTAGCGAGCTGTAGGTAATATAACCGTTACCATTACATCCTCTGTAACCAAAAAACAGAGTATGTACGTGGATTGCCTAATAACGTAGGTACACACTATGTTTTTTGGTTACAATGCATACAACGGTTACGGTTACAGCTCACTATTGAGTATCTGGCTTAATAATAGGGATAGGGCTACTGAAGTAGTGTAGGGTAGGGTGCGCAATACGATAATCGGTTTTTTACCGGTCTTAATCGGTCCATTTGTAAAAACGATAATTATGGAAAAAAATATCGATAATTACCTACTGCAATTCTATAAAACAACAATTTCAACAGATACAGTAACTACGTTATTTTGCTTAAAAGGTCTCAAAGAACAATCGGGCATTATTAGATGATCAAACGAACTTACCAAGTGAAGTTCGATCTGAATTATCCTGTTTTCGCNGATAATGGGCAATTACTGTGCTTTGATGTGGGCAATTAGTGTAAGTAGTGGGCAATGACTGTACTTTTTGGAGGATTTTAAATGTATTTCAATATTTTCTAAGTTATGTAAGTTTTAACTAAAAACTGTTAATATTCTGTTTAACAGTTTATTGGGTTATAAGAAAAAAGTTATAAATGGTCGACAATTAAAATACTTTCTTTAATTTTGCATGTCAAAGTGTTTGAAATCTTTAAGTGGGCAATAGCTATACGGTTTACCCTACGTCATGCTAATACTATAATTTTATTATTATCAAGTCTGTTAAGTCTCAGAAAAAAGTTATGACAAAAATAAAAAATCATAACTAAACCTCAAAAAATACACATTAAATCACTTTTACCAACTTAAAATGGTATCACGACAGCTCGATCTCGGGACAAATCGACTCCTGCGACAACCCGACCCCTGTGACAACTCGATTTTTTCAACACTCAACACTTTTGACTTACTTCAAACGGTATCACGACTGCTGGACCCTACGACAGTTCGACCCCGATGACAACTGAACCCCTGCGACAACTCGATTAAATTAATTTTAACCTACTTCAAACGATGCTCGATCCTACGAAAACTCGACCCCTGCGACAAGACTACCACTGTGACAATTTGACTCCAAAATATTCAACTATGATATTTATTGCAAACCATTTATCTATCTATACTTATAATAAATCTGTGTCAAGGTCAATTCTGTACATGAAATATATTTTCAAAATAACTATCAGGGGGTGATTAGTGATCGATACTGGATGCCAAAAATGCAATCAGTAAAATTTTTGTCTGTCTGTATGTTCCTTATAGAAACAAAAACTACTTGACGGATTTTAACGAAACTTGGTACAATTATTCTTCATACTCCTGGGCAGGTTATATTATACTTAGAAATTCCCACGGGAACGGGAATTAGCGGGAAAATCCTTTTGTATGAAAAATCTAAACCGCTTAAGTTAGACGCTTGAAATTTGGCATGCAGGTACCTTAGAAAACTTAAAGCTTAGTTACAACAGGATATTGCAAAATTCCCACGGGAACGGGAGTTAGCGGGAAAAAAACATTTGTATGAAAAAATCTAAACCGCGTAAGATAGATGAAGGGGGTAAAACGGGATAAACGCGTACGAAGTCGCGGGCGGCCGCTAGTTTATAATAATAATGACTAAACTAGACACTTTAGTAGATAATACCTCCTTATAATTTTTCCACTTTGGAAGCGTCTGTCACGCAAACTATTCGGTTTAGAAAAAAAGTATTTTAGAAACCTCGATATCATTTTTGAAGACCTATCCATAGATACCGCACACGTATGTGTTTGACGAAAAAAAATTTTTTGAGTTTCAGTTCTAAGTAGGTACGGGGAGCCCCCAATATTTATTATAATTTTTTATTTTTGCATCAAAATCTTAATGCGGTTCACAGAATACATCTACTTACCAAGTTTCAACAGTATAAGCTCTTATAGTTTCGGAAAAAAATGGCTGTGATATACGGACGGACAGACAGACGGACGGACGGACAGACAGACATGAATCGATAAGAGTTCCGTTTTTTGCCATTTGGCTACGGAACCCTAAAAATGTGTCTTCAGAAGGACCCAGTCACTTCTTAAAAAATAGTTACGCTTGAGCCAACTTTTATGGCTATAAAACTGTTAAATTGGGATTAATCGCTATCCATCTGTTCAAGAGGACACGTGAGATCATTATTTGGTTTTATAACCATAAAAATTGGTCTAATTGGTCCCTGAGGTGAGCCCCAAGTGAGGACTTTTTCCAAGTCACATATTTTATGGTATATGTTAATCGTTTATTAAGTTTACCTTGCATACACTTATTTATTCCGTTTTAGTAGGTAGGTACAACTGCATTTTAGAATAAAAGATATTTTTTATTATAATTATTTGATCTACTACATATAAAAATAATACTGTGTTATGTAAGCTGAGTAGGTAGGTAGAGTATAAAAGAACTGTTATTAAAATCAAGTAAATAAATAGTCAATAGCTGTGGTACCATCGTTTTATTTACTCATCATTCCATTAAAAGTCACAAGATTGCATTAACATTTCTACTCACAATATCACTTCTAATTTATCGAATTCGGCTACCCTGTCCATCCACACAAGATAAATACTTACTTAATTACTAGGTGCTAATTTGTTTATACTGAGCATATTGATATATCAATAATTATGTAATAATTTTCCGAAGAAAATCAGATGATGGTATTCCTCCAATGAAACAATATGCTCAGTTTCAGAGGGTATCATAATACACTTAATTAAAATCTAGTCAAAAAATTTACACTAGGCATTTTTCATCAGTAAATGATACTTATATATCAAAAATAAAGCATAGATAAAGTTATTCGTCTAAATAATATCAATGGTAACCTATTTAGAATTTTTAATTATAAAAATATAAGTATGCAAGTGATATCTTTTCAATTTACTGTTGATCTAAGGGTGCCTTCAGACGTGAATCAATGAGCCGCGCGGCTGGTGTCGTATTAAGGTGGACGCGCACCTGTCCGCGCCGCAGTCATCGCATTTTCTCATGGCCTCGCGCACTTGCCCGCATCGTATGCGCTGCACTCTCCATAGGTACGCGCACGCGCCGCAGTCACCGCATTTTCTCATACCGCCGCCCGCATCGAACGCGCCGAATTTCATGACGTCATCCGCACCCAGCTTGTGGAATCAGTACACCTACAGCATTTTAGGAAAATGCGGCGCGTTCGGTGCGGATAGGTGCGCGATGATCTATACTATTCCATATAAATATTTATAAAGTGCGATGTCAGCGGCGCGGACTGGTGCGCGTTCACCTTTAACTTTACGATGAGTTCTTCTGACGAAGTATTTATTTAATTTATGTAAATTAAATACGTTACCTGCGCAATATCATTGATTTTAAAAACTAAACTATATTGACAGCAGTGTCAGCAGTGCTGCGGTCGCGCGACACATTTACTAACTTAAAGGCATCCTTACTATCACTATCTCGCACACCATGGGCAGCTATTTGATAGCATACTCTGCGCGCAAGTACCAATCATTCCCACAGACATCCTACATAGTTATGGCAAGTAAACAACAATACATCAGTTACCATGTGATCAGTGGCGGCGTAGCATAGGTTGGCACCCGGGGCGGCACCCCCCCCCCCCCNTGGCACCCCCCCTGTCATGACATCACGACCGTCCTTGCCATGCAGATGCGTCAGTGAGTACTAATCTGCGCGACTCTGTCACCCCCTGATGCTTGGCACCCGGGGCGGACCGCCCCCACCGCCCCCCCCTTACGCCGCTACTGCATGTGATGACCAATTTTCAACGCCATAAAATGTTTTAAGAATAAAATTTACATAAATAGTATACAAATACTGTCACGTCATCACTTTGACGTTAGAAAAATCAGCCCTAAGCCTAGGCGCAGACCACCGACTTTTAGTTGGCCGATAGTTAAGTCGGGCTGTTAATCAGTATGGAGATGTATGAAAGTACGCACATTGAATCGGCCGATTCTTCATACAAATTAGAATCGGGTCCAACTATCGGCCGACTAAGAGTCTGTAGTCAGCGCCTAGGCTTAGTGTGACAAAGTAGCGGCATACTGCCAAACATAATTAAATCCTATAATTGTATACATCAGTTTAATTATTAAAAATCATTTTAACTTTTAACAAAGAATGCTTAGTGTTATCTAAATCTATATTATAATGTTATGAATATGGCAATGTGAGTTGAGAAAATTTAAATTATTTTATGTGACTTATCTCTATTATCATATTTGTCGCACCTGTGCAGCTAACAGCGGCGACAAACACTACTCAGAGCAAAATACTTCTATCTACTAGATAGGCTTTCCTGAACTGTGCAGACAATTTATTGGTCATTGAGTTCGTTATCTAAATATATTAAGTGGAGAAACTGACTGACTGACTGACTGACATATCAACGCACAGCATAAACGGCTAAACGTAGGCACTTGAAATTTGGAAGGGACGTAGCTTAGGTACCGTAGAGGTGCACTAAGAAAGGAATTCCCGAATTTCCCACGGGAACGGGAATTAGCGGGAAAATTCTTTTGTATGAAAATCTAAACCGCTTAAGTTAGACGCTTGAAATTTGGTATGCAGGTACCTTAGTAAACTTAAAGCTTAGTTACAACAGGATATTGCAAAATTCCCACGGAAACGGGAGTTAACAGGAAAAAACATTTGTATGAAAAAATCTAAACCGCGTAAGATAGATGAAGGGGGTAAAACGGGATCCACGCGTACGAAGTCGCGGGCGGCCGCTAATTATCACTAACTGCTTAAGTCTACAACGAGCGAGCGTAAAGAGATTTGCTGCGATTGTGCTGCGGGTCTCGTGAAGGTGCATTCTACAAACAACACCAATAAAACAAGATCAGAATTTACGGGCGCATTTCCTTAACATGTTTATCAAAATTAGAAGGAAGGTGAAAAGAAAGTGAATGTGGGATCGTATTGTGCCACAATTTTGTTTTATTCTGAAAAGCTTGTCTAGTAGCATACACAAATCTTTGCTCGGAGCAGTGGAACGTTCTTTGAACCCACTTGCTTACGAATGGAGCATTCTTTTTGAAATAATTATCCAGTCTTCCACTATCCTCAATATACCTAATAGTTTATAAAACAAAGAATTCCCCGCTCGGCAGTAAACGTGAATTTATAGCCTGCTTTATTTTGAAAGGTTTTAAAATAAAGTTCAGAAACATAGTTTCGAAAATGTTAAGTCAGGTATTTACAAAAATCAAGGTAACAAACCAGCTAAGTAACGCTAGCACAGCCACTAGCAAGATATCACCATAAAATGAATAAAGGTTTTTGGTAAACAAAAGAAGGTCATAAAGTTAAAAATAATTATGTACTACTTACTCGTTAAAATAAAAGCTAAAAATATTTGTAGTATTAAATTATCTTTAACGTTAATATGATTATGTGCAATTATAGCCAATTGAAACAGAGGCATAACAAATTGGTACCAGTAAAATACAATAAAATTGAAATAACATGATAAACGATCTCAATTTATTTAACTCTTAAATCAATATGTAATAATAAATCAATATAACATTCTAAATAAAATTTTGAAAAACCATAAAATTAATGTCAAAATAATTAATATTTTGCTAATAATTGTGTACTTATACTTTATAAAAATCTAACAAAAACACAAATAACAAAACAACATGGTAAAAATATGAGAAAACTAACAACTGGAAGAAAAATAATTTAGATTTAGTAATGTGGTGAAGATTATATTAATAAAATAGGCGTGACGAAGATTTTTAAATCCTTTTCCGTAATATGGGCACACATTTACTATTTACGAAAAAACCTATATTTCGGTAATAAACTTTAGTTTAGGGCAAGTTTTCTAATATTTTTTCAGTAGTGCGCAAAAAGAGCTCCCAAGTGTCATGGCGTCGGTTTTGACATGTTGACATCCAGACATCCTGATATCCAGAAACTTTCGCATTTATAATATTAGTAGGATGCATTAATTTCCGGGAAAACCGCGGGCGAAAAGCCAGTATTTTCAATAAAACTTAACTAGTGTTTAAATTTTTTTTATATTCATTTTCACTAAGTCATTAAATCGACGATTTTTTATACTGTCGTCACGCCTATTCATATGAAAATAATTCCTTACGAACACTGGCATATTAAGAAGTCAACGCAAGTTCGTTAATATTTATTAAAAGAAAACAAATAATACGCAAAACGGCTAAATATTCGCTAAGAACCGATTTATGTATTTATTTAAATCGTTATTATTATTATGTATACTTTTTCAAACTGCAACTGCCACCAAAGTTGCTGACCACGGGGTATCTTTACATAATGTTAATTAAATGACTACTAAAAAGAGGTTACGTTCATGAATGTAAACAGTTTTAGGTGATCTCGATTGTATCGAGATTAGGATAAAATATACACCTGTATTTAAAGTAGAATTAACTGCTTGCGTTGTCTATCCAATATACTTATGTGCGTAAAACATTTGGGTTTTTAATAGCGAGATCAAATGTATGTTATAATAATGAAAATTATACAATTAAACTATGTCCAAAAAATCGATGGCACTTAAATAATTCGAATCTACAGAGTGGAAACGAAAAGTGATCTCACTCGATTATTTCTAAACTATACACGATACCGAAAAACTGGTTACTGATCCTGAAAGTGATTCAAGAGCTCTTTCAAATGGTACCAATAGTAGGTTACAGAATAAACCGAATCTATCTGAAAATTCAATGTTTCCAGCTTCCATACTAAATGTATGCCAACCACATAATATTAGAAGTGTATTTTTTATTATTAAATAATAAACTCTTATAAACTTGTTAATTGCATTCTCATTTAAAATTATTTATGGAAAACATTGGTTTTAGTGAGTACTAAATGTATGGAAGAAGGAAACATTAAATTTTTGGATAGATCCAGTTTATTCTATAACATATTATTGGTACCATTGGATAGAGCTTGTGAAGCACTTTTAAAATCAGTAACCAGTTTTACGATATCATGAGTAGTTTTTAATATTATACGGCTTTACCAAATGTATGGATGCTGGAAACATTGAATTTTCAGATAGATCCAGTTTAATATTATGTAACCTATTATTGATACTTTTTGAAAGATCGCGTGAAGCACTTTCAGGATCAATAACCAGTTTTTCGATATCTTGTATACTTTAGAAATAATCGAGTGAGATCACTTATCGTTTCCACCCAGTATACGTAAATGTAATTAAACGACTCGCGTGGCACCGAGACAAAGACGGCTTATGACCAGTACCTATAGACATTTAGGCTTATAAATTAAACTATGACATATATTATAATAAAACGGCAAAGATAAAAAAGAGGAACAAACTGCATCACTGTTTGCAGGTGTAATAGAATACATACTCGATATTGCTAGACAGGAGTCTTTCGTCATCCCATGGCCATACAACTACAAGACTACTTTCGAATATTATAGTTCCGATTCGAGCATGATCCGACCAATCCGAGCGTCATCATTATAGTTTGCGCACGCACTCACAACTATCCAATAGCAACGCTGCTCGGATTGGTCGGATCAAACTCCCCGCATCCCTCGACACCGCGCATCTTCGTGGATGAAACGAACTATACCTGATCATCTTATCCAAATTTGACACCGTATTTGGCACACATTTACTTAGCCAGGTAGCGTCTTAGCACGTAAATAAATATTTTCCTTTCGTTATTCAGCTACATTAGTTTGCCTATTTATTAGACTGACCCTAAATAGTGATGCTGCCTGTACACGTAAAATGTATTTAAAACATTCACATTCAGCAGTCAACCGTAAAGTTACGAAATTACACAGCCTTAAATAAAAAGTAGCCATTGCTCATTCCAACTTAATAAATATCTGTTCTACATGATTTATGATTAAATACTCAGTGTAATGGATAGATTGGGAAACACTCAAACAGTGAACTCAGATCACTACCAAAGTGAGAAAATCTACATTTTCCGCGGCACACACTATTGGTTTAAGTATGTTCTACAATCACTGCAAGTCTTTGTCAACCTGTCCCTTACACCTTGTATGTACAGTCAGCGTCAAATAGTCCGTGACACTCAAAGTGGCCAAAAAGTTGACAACACAATCTTATTCCAATTTTATTATAACAAAGACGTGTGTGTTGCTAACTTTTTGGCTACTTTTGTGTCACTAACTATTTGACGTCGACTGTACGTAGTCACCAATAAGAGGACTGCTTATACTTCTATATTACATTTATTCTTAAAAACATTTATAATTACAAGATTAAATACGAAAGCTTCAAAACATTTAAATGTGCTTGGATTACTTATAATATCCAAATTCACAACATCAGTGCTTTGGTTTTCAAAGAATTATTTTAATTATCATTAATAAATGGATAATATTACCCGTTTATCACTAATATAAATGAAAGGGTAATTACTGTAGTCATATCATGAAGGCGCATTACAAGCAAGGATAGTATGTGTTAGCGCTAATCATATTAAACTACCATTAACCACTGCACTACTTGTACTAGTAGATGGAGAAGTTTCCAATTTTTTTCTATTCATAAAACTTGAAAATATAAGTAAAACCAAAAATAATTGTGAAGGAATCTTTACAAGTTACAGGGCCCCAAAGTTGCGCATAACAAATATTTCGCGCCATTTGATCGGTGACGTCACGGCACTCATTTGGAGTACAAACAGTGAATCAACCCCCGGACCTGGCCATATACAAAAAGAAGAAGAAGACTTTGACATTATAGTGTCATTCTCGACAATGCGCCAGGGTGTTAAGCATTGTGGTTGAAACTAGAACGGGTGGCGTGAATCCACGGCACCATGGTAATTTAAATAATACATTTTTCAGTAATTTCTTGATGGATTTAAAAAAAACTTCACCGTCTTTTTAGTTTTGGTCTATATTTTAATCTCATTCAGTGAAATATAATGTTTTTTAACATCAAACTTCTCCATTGCCACTGCGACCAGAATCGTTAGCTGATCGCTGGACGAACGCATGCGGTTCCCATAGTAATGCAACGGTTAATAGTAGTTCGTTACGTGACAACTTTAACAAAATGGATCCAGCAACATTTTTGATGTTGAGAATAACACTTTTTTTCTATTTTTAAACATTAATGTGCGGGCTCATAAATTCGCTATATTGGCATTAATTAACTACAGTCAGCTTCATTTGTTTTCCTAATGGTAGACCCCCGATTCCCTTCGCTAAGAAAAGAGATACGATTGAGATACAAAGATTATGTTATCTTGCAATATTTCACTTTGAATTAAAAACTCGACGTTGTTGGTATCAAATAGTATCAATACTTCGAGCAATAAGGGTGCGCGTAAGCTGCGGTATGTAAAAAAACAAGGCTTACCTGTGCAATTGCCGCAAGTATGATGTGGCCAAAAATCGAATACTACACTCGACATCAAATAAATCGCACCTCCCGCGACAAGCACTTTCAAAAGTATGCATCCCGACTTCCCACCAATATTGGCACCATTTAAAAGCCTAGTTCTAAACTTCATTTCATTAAAGAAAAGGGTTTTACCTCAAAAATGTGTCTTTAGAAGGATCCAGAGTCACTTCTTCAAAAAATAGGTAGTTACGCTTGAGCCAATTTTTATGGCAATAAAACTGTTAATTTGGGATTAATCGCTATCCATCTGTTAAAGAGGACACGTGGGATCATTATTTGGTTTTATAACCATAAAAATTGGTCTAATTGATCCCAGAGGTGAGCCCAAAGTGAGGTCTTTTTTCAAGTCACATTTATGGTATATGTTAATCATTTATTAAGAAATTAAATGTGTTTTTCTTTAAGGATATTTATTGGGCTTTCAAATAACACCAATATTGTTGGGGCACCATGATTGTGTCAGAAGAAAATCTTTAAAGTTCGCGTCGCGGAAGGTGCGATTTATTTGATGTTGAGTGTACTTCAAGTCCTATAGGAAGAAAAGAGAAAAATAATCATGTAATATTGTAGATAAGCCGTATCGAAACTGATAGTTTCATTATATTTTTTTTATTTAAAACTTCATTGCGTTGTTTATGGTCCAAAAACGATGAAAAATGTCAACTCGCATAACAAGCTTAACAAAGGTCAGGAAACAAGTGTAAAATGTACATAAAATGCAACTTTAACAAAGTGCCTGTGTAAAAACAGTCGGAGCTTTACTGTTGCATGTGAGGGTGACGCCCACCGCTGTGCGGCGGGAGCTGCTGGTGTTGCATCTGTTGTTGCTGCATCTGCTGCTGCTGTTGCTGCTGCTGCTGCTGTTGCTGCTGCTGATGCTGCTGCTGCTGTTGTTGCTGCTGCTGCGGCTGCTGCTGCGGCTGCTGCTGCTGCGGCTGCTGCGGGTACTCCAGCGCGCGGGCCTGGTTCGTCTCGTACGCCATTTGTGCTGGGAGACGCTGCTGCATTTCGTCCGGGCTGACGTATGCGTGTGGCACCTAGAAGCGTTAAAATCGATGATAAGGATGCTTACACAAATAAATACATTTGGAGTAGGCATGCTGAAGTGTAGATCCACCACACTCATTTATTTCCAATGAGGGTTTTCGCGATTGAAAAATCCGCCAGATGGCAATACGTAGACGCGAGGTCCAAATGCTGCATGATTGGTTATTTTTGACATGACATTGACAGATTGTCAAAAACCCTCATTAGAACGTAATTATTGTACTAATATTAATCTTTAATTTCATTTACGGTTTACTGTGTGTACAATGTACATCATTATAGCCTGACCAGGAACATTAAAACCCTGGCATAGAGGCGCGTCAATTGCATTTGATAATGCAACACTGAGTACAGTCGTACCTGTTTTAAATTAATAGGCTAACTTTATGTATCAGAATTCAGGATTACGGGCTAATTTGATATTTTCATAAATTAACGAAAAAATATTATTATAGGTAACCTGGTTTAAATAAATTAAATGAAACCATCAATCGAGCTAGTAGGATTTATTTTAATATTCATCAATAATCAAATTCAGAACTTGAATATTCAACTGCAATTTTTGCTCATGAACGCTTCAAACTCGGTACTTCTTTCCCAATTCCATAAAATTAAACACTTAGAAAATGACATTTTTTTTTTAAAATAGGTAGTTGTAACAAACACAGCAAATTTTCATAGTGGACTGTACTATGCGATAAACATGTCAGTCAATTTGACAACCTTTGTCGGAAACATTATTCAATGAAAATATTGTCCGAACCCTTAATATTTCTCTTCGACAAATACTTTAACACATTGTGAACCACTTTTCTTTCACGACTATAAAAAGATTTTAGCAATTTAATTCACAAAATCAATTGCGCACATTTACAATAAAGTTTGTTTACACTTTGACAGCAATAGACTGACATGCAAGGTGACATGTCAATGAAGTTTTCAGTCACTGTTGCCATTAAAAGAAATTAGTACCATTAGTTTTCCGCAACATGGCGAGGGTTTTTATGTTCCTGGTCGGGCTATATTATGATTATTTTTTCATACAAAATCACACCTGTTACAACACCATAATAATGACAGTGTTTGTGATGGGTACAGTCTAAAAATCTGTTAGTTTATCATAAATGACGAATATTTCCAATAGAGTGTGGCCTTTATGTCGTGGGAATTAAGGTTTACAATTGTTTGTTCTTACGTTTATGGGCTATATTTCACCGGGACACCATGGCGGCGCAACCAGTCGCCGCTACCAACAAAATGTATGCAGCTTTGCGCAACCAAACGGACACCAGGTGAGTAACTCTCTATAGAGCTAAATACATTTTGTTGGTAGCCGGCGACTGGTTGCGCCGCCATGGTGTCCCGGTGAAATATAGCCCTAAGCGGCTGCAGTATCCCCAGCCTGGCCAGCAGCAGCTGTTCCTTGGCCTCACGATCGTAGTTGTGGCCTTTATGTCGCGGGTGTTAAGGTTTACAATTGTTTGTGCTTACGTTTATAAGCGGCTGCAGTATCCCCAGCCTGGCTAGCAGCAGCTGTTCCTTGACCTAGCGCAGCGCCTGGTGCCTCACGATCGTAGTTGTGGCCTTTATGTCGCGGGTGTTAAGGTTTACAATTGTTTGTGCTTACGTTTATAAGCGGCTGCAGTATCCCCAGCCTGGCCAGCAGCAGCTGTTCCTTGACCTGGCGCAGCTCCTCCTGCTGCCTCACGATCATCTGCTGCAGCTCCTCGTGCTTGCGTTGCAACTGCTCCTGCCACGGCCACTAGCTCGCATCAAATAGCAATGGCAAAACAGTTACGATCGCGTTATGAACATTCATACCACGCAATATTGTCTTTACCTATAAAATTGCAGATTTTTTCCATTTTATAGTTATTCTATTTTACATTTTTTCTATAGCATTCAGACCTTTCGGTTCCAAAAGCAAAAAGATGTTTGTATGGAAAAATAAATTTCGTTGATAATTTATCTTATCAAAACTGCAATTTCGTAGGTAAACTCGCCTCTCATATCAATCACAATTCGCCCAATAGCAATAAATTAATTTATATCTGTTACAGTCAAAACTCATAATCGGTCAAAACCACTTTTGACTGAAAAAATTAGTTAAAAGCGAAATTGACCAAGGGCATCGGTCAAATCCACTTTTGACTGCAAAAACAAGTCAAATGAGTTTTGACTGTAACATCTATACAAGGTGTTAGGTAAATGGGTATATGAGCCGACACTAGCCCATGTTAACATGGTCATATAAATGATATGGTGAAGTCAGAAAATTGATATCTTCATTTTAATTATTTTATTTTTCATACAAATCGGATTTTATAAATTTAATTTTGTATGAAAATTAAAAAAATTAAAATGATGATATCAAATTTCTGACTTCACCATACCATTTATATGACCATGTTAACATGGCCTAGTGTCGGCTCATATACCCATTTACCTAACACCCTGTAGAATAAAATACAACTAATAATATTAAAATTTTGGCTGGCTTAGGCCTGATTCGACCAAACTTTTATCCGAGAATAACTCCTGGTATAACTGGCACATAGACAGTTTCAGTATGGGAAATATGTCAAAACTGACGATTTATTCTGAAATTACTATTTAGTCGATACCACCCTTAAGGCGATTAGTGTCCTCAATCCGCGCCAAATGGGCATTTTGTAAAGCCTACTCCTCTTTTACTGCTGGACAGAAATAGTTGAAAAAAATATATGTTATACAACAGTTCTAGGACTACATTTGTGACGTTTGAATTTTCGCTACGTCTCTTTGTTTTGGATTAAAAAAATAAATACGGGACATCGATTTTTTACTTAAATTCCCTACTCCTCCAAAACGGCTATGTTAATTTAAAAGATTTTTGCACGAATAGATTGGGAATTCTTTAATCTTTAAATGACACGTTGCGTTTTTCAATCGAACATTACTTTCATTCATAAATTTTACTTTTGATAAATTCCGAACGTTTTGCTGTTGAGGGGGCCTTCGCGGGGTGCGGGCGGCAGTCGGCCGCTGGCCTTCAGACGGGGAGGTTGTGTCACTCGCTACAAACTGACATTAGCGATCAAAATGACGGAGGAAATACATGATTTAGCATGAATTATCATGAATAATATTAACTACTTATTTACCTCTCAGTGCCTTGAGGCAACTTAAAAAAGTACATTCTGTGTTTTTATTATTATTTAGGCAGTTAAATACTGCACAGTATTTAGTACACCATTTTCTTTATTTTCTTCCATCATACACAAGAATACGCGTGCGTGAGTCAATGTTCGCTCGTATGTGAGGCCTTGTCGAATAGTATCCTGTAGGTGGGCCATCGTGCGTGTTTTGTTTTCGATGTAAACTAGCGGAGATGAACAGTACCTCTATTACGAAAAACTTTCGAGTTCGTTTCGATTGCGTATTCAAAGTGCCATCGAAAAATTTTGTATGAAAAATTAAACAGCGCCCCCTAGGGCGGCTATAATATAGGGGGCGCTGTTTAATTTTTCATACAAAATTTTTCGATGGCACTTTGAATACGCAAACGAAACGAACTCGAAAGTTTTTCGTAATAGAGGTACAGGCCTGCTATAGGTCGCTCAACGCAAGTTGAGGCGAACACGTACTCACACTGATGTAATATTTGAATACAGAACACAAATAGCACATTATGCCACAGCCTTCAAGTCCAAATATCGAGTTTAAATGATCCACGCTGAACTGTCCCACCAAACTGAATGACAGGGGGGCGCTACCATCGTTCAACTATATGGTTTCCAACATGGCAAAAATCGGAACCAGCGATACGGTATTGACGGTGGCGCCACGCTGTCAATGTCATGGATAGGACAGTTCAGTATATTGGAACTATACACTTGCTACCTCAAAATAAACCACTTGTCAGACCGACTCCGCAAGACGTCAGCGCAGATAGCGGCGTATACAGATACAAATCTTTACTTGTGTTGATAGCCTCAACTATCGTTGCGCGATCAATAACTAAGTTTGCGATTGATTGATAAAACGGCGTCATTTAAAAAAAAACTGAACTGCTAGTCTAGTTTATCAAAAGTCTTGTAAAATGCGTAAACTACATAATCTAACAGACAACTTCATCACAGTAGCATGAAACTGAAAATTGGCAACATAGGGCTGATTTTTCAATCGTCCGATAACTTTTAACTGAAGAATAAACTTAACATTTTGCCATATTATTTCCCATACTGAAACTGTCAATATGCCAAAATTCCTTAGTTAAAAGTCCCAGAGGTGAGCCCCAAGTGTGGCTTTTTTCAAGTCACATTTATGGTGCTTGTTAATTGTTTATACAGTGTGAGTCACGTTAAAGTGTACATATGAAAATAGATGAAACTAGACCTATTTTTATCGACAAAAAGGTAAATTTTTTTTCTAGATTTTTTAAATTTTTTTATAGATTTTTTTTTCTTCCAATGAGGGTTTTCGCGATTGAAAAATCCGCCAGATGGCAATACGTAGACGGGAGGTCCAAATGCTGCATGATTGACGTTGAATTACGGGACACCCTGTATATTTTTTTTTTTTTTTAAAACTCAAAATTTTTTGACCTCTTTTTGTCGATAAAAATAGGGCTAGTTTCATCTATTTTCATATGTACACTTTAACGTGACTCACATTGTATAAAAATTAAATGTGTTTTTCTATAAGTTTATTTATTGGTCTTTCAAATAACACCAATATTAGTGGGGCACCATGATTGTGTGAGAAAAAAATCTTCAAAGTTATTGTCACGGGTGGTGCTATTTAGTTGATGCCGAGCGAGTGTATGTCAAAATCACCTCTCCCGTGCCGACTGCCTGAGTTTATAGCTTTCAGGTAGCTATTCTCACCTGCATCTGCGCCTGATCCTGCGACACGATGACCGGCAGCGGCGGCAACGGCAGCGGCATAACGCCAGGCACGCCCACCGCTCCGGCCACGCCCACCGCGCCGGCCACGCCCACGTATGGCGACGGATCGAGGTACTGCGCACCTATGCCGTGCTGCGGCACCAGCGTCGGCTCCACCACCTGCAACACCATCTGTGGCTGTTAGGGCCAAGGACACAAAGGTTAGATTATTGCGGCCTCATTTGAATATGATATTTTATTAGGAAGAAAGAAAAATTGTGTACTTATTGTACGAGCTAAAATAAATGTTTTTCTATTTCTATTTATTTAATACTAGCTAACCCGGCGAACTTTGTTCCGCCTTAATGGCAATAAATAAGCAGACTTTTTTTTTATTTCGAACGGCATAAAAAGTATCCTATGTCCTTCTCCTGGCTCTAAATTACCTCCCTGACAATTTTCAGCTAAATCGGTTCCGCCGTTCTTGAGTTAAAGTGGAGTAACTAACACGACTTTCTTTTATATATTATATAGATTTATATTAAAAGTGTGTCCAAGCCCACGACGTGCCCGCCTGTATATTTAGCTCAATGCGGAAGTCTCACCTCGCGCTGGACCTCACGCTGGTTGTTCCGCTGCGAGGAGCGCGACTCGCCGGACAGCGAGGCGGTGTCGGAGCCGCCGGTGTAGCGCGCGTGCGGGGTGCGCGCCCACGACGCGCCCGCCTATACAGGGTGTTAGGTAAATGGGTATATGAGCCGACACTAGCCCATGTTAACATGGGCATATAAATGGTATGTTGAAGTCAGAAATTTGATATCATCATTTTAATTTTTTAAATTTTTATACAAAATAAATTTTATAAAATCCGATTTGTATGAAAATTAAAATAATTAAAATGAAGATATCAATTTTCTGACTTCACCATACCATTTATATGACCATGTTAACATGGACTAGTGTCGGCTCATATACCCATTTACCTAACACCCTGTATATTAGCTCAACTAACCTCGCGCTGGACCTCACGCTGGTTGTTCCGCTGCGAGGAGCGCGACTCGCCGGACAGCGACGCGGTGTCGGAGCCGCCGGTGTAGCGCGCGTGCGGGGTGCGCGCCCACGACGCGCCCGCCGTGGCCGTGGTGCACGTGACTACGGTGCCCGACGTGCTGCCCGCCGAGGCAGACTTCACTGAGGCGGGCTGGAAACAAAATTAATTACGGGTTACATATCTATTTATTTATTTATTTATTTATTTATTTTATGGAAAACAAACAGCATATATGCATTATTAATAGATGAGGCGGTTAAGATCAAAAATGCCTTACATAGTTTTCACAAATAGCATATCAAGATACAATCCAAAACAAAACCATTTAGCATGCAGTATAACAACAATATATGAAAAAAGTTAAAACAATACAGAAAATACCTACTAAAGCCATACCAAAATAGCAGAATATTAAGCAGTAAACAGATACTTCAACTTTTTACCGGGAGAGTGCTAAGTAGTGTCGCCAAAGAATTCCTTATTACTTTGATTTTTGAAGTAGTTTGGTCTCACAATATGAAAAAGGTCAACATTTTCAGAATAATTGCTGTTAAAAGTTTTGAAAACTCTGTTAAAGAAGGAATTGCGTCCATAATTAGTGGTACATGCATCAACGTGAAGTCTAAGATAATTTCTCCTGACATTGGCACGAGTAGGCACCTGTAACTTGATTCGCGAAAGAAGCTCACTGCAGTCTATTTTACCATTAATTAGGTTATGGAGGAAGGTAAGATCAGCGACTTCTCTTCGCAGTTTTAATGGAAGTAGATGATGATGCTTACAGTCAGCCTCGTAAGTAAGTATTGCATTAGAATAGACAAGAGTGCGTGGACTAGCAGCCTAGCTCTCACTTATCACGTGTCATGTAAGTTATAAAGCTGTATTTGGTTGAAAAAGAGGCTAACAAAGGTGGCTGATGAAAACCAAATTCCTGTTGTTACCATAGGGGTCACTTTAAAAGTAGGGATTGATGGTGAAAACGGGCATGAGTTTCTTCCGCCACTTTTTCTCAGCATCAGCCTATATGTTGTCCTGAAGTGGTGGTAGGGCAACCTACATTTCGGACGTGTATAAGTGCCCTGAAAAGGGCCTATGTACTGAATAAACTATTTCATTTCATTACAAGGGATAAGACACAGTGTCGCCTGCCTGTGTGATCAAGCCTCGCACTGACCTGCGACAAGGGCTGGTAGGACGTGTTGGGGAAGTTGTCCCCGCCCTCGTTCATGTAGGGCGGCGACATGGCGGCCGCGGCCTCCTCGGCGGGGCCTCCATCATGACGTCACGCTGCCAGTGTCGCCTGTGTGATCAAGCCTCGCACTGACCTGCGACAAGGGCTGGTAGGACGTGTTGGGGAAGTTGTCCCCGCCCTCGTTCATGTAGGGCGGCGACATGGCGGCCGCGGCCTCCTCGGCGGGGCCTCCATCATGACGTCACGCTGCCAGTGTCGCCTGTGTGATCAAGCCTCGCACTGACCTGCGACAAGGGCTGGTAGGACGTGTTGGGGAAGTTGTCCCCGCCCTCGTTCATGTAGGGCGGCGACATGGCGGCCGCGGCCTCCTCGGCGGGGCCTCCATCATGACGTCACGCTGCCAGTGTCGCCTGTGTGATCAAGCCTCGCACTGACCTGCGACAAGGGCTGGTAGGACGTGTTGGGGAAGTTGTCCCCGCCCTCGTTCATGTAGGGCGGCGACATGGCGGCCGCGGCCTCCTCGGCGGGGCCTCCATCATGACGTCACGCTGCCAGTGTCGCCTGTGTGATCAAGCCTCGCACTGACCTGCGACAAGGGCTGGTAGGACGTGTTGGGGAAGTTGTCCCCGCCCTCGTTCATGTAGGGCGGCGACATGGCGGCCGCGGCCTCCTCGGCGGGGCCTCCATCATGACGTCACGCTGCCAGTGTCGCCTGTGTGATCAAGCCTCGCACTGACCTGCGACAAGGGCTGGTAGGACGTGTTGGGGAAGTTGTCCCCGCCCTCGTTCATGTAGGGCGGCGACATGGCGGCCGCGGCCTCCTCGGCGGGGCCTCCATCATGACGTCACGCTGCCAGTGTCGCCTGTGTGATCAAGCCTCGCACTGACCTGCGACAAGGGCTGGTAGGACGTGTTGGGGAAGTTGTCCCCGCCCTCGTTCATGTAGGGCGGCGACATGGCGGCCGCGGCCTCCTCGGCGGGGCCTCCATCATGACGTCACGCTGCCAGTGTCGCCTGTGTGATCAAGCCTCGCACTGACCTGCGACAAGGGCTGGTAGGACGTGTTGGGGAAGTTGTCCCCGCCCTCGTTCATGTAGGGCGGCGACATGGCGGCCGCGGCCTCCTCGGCGGGGCCTCCATCATGACGTCACGCTGCCAGTGTCGCCTGTGTGATCAAGCCTCGCACTGACCTGCGACAAGGGCTGGTAGGACGTGTTGGGGAAGTTGTCCCCGCCCTCGTTCATGTAGGGCGGCGACATGGCGGCCGCGGCCTCCTCGGCGGGGCCTCCATCATGACGTCACGCTGCCAGTGTCGCCTGTGTGATCAAGCCTCGCACTGACCTGCGACAAGGGCTGGTAGGACGTGTTGGGGAAGTTGTCCCCGCCCTCGTTCATGTAGGGCGGCGACATGGCGGCCGCGGCCTCCTCGGCGGGGCCTCCATCATGACGTCACGCTGCCAGTGTCGCCTGTGTGATCAAGCCTCGCACTGACCTGCGACAAGGGCTGGTAGGACGTGTTGGGGAAGTTGTCCCCGCCCTCGTTCATGTAGGGCGGCGACATGGCGGCCGCGGCCTCCTCGGCGGGGCCTCCATCATGACGTCACGCTGCCAGTGTCGCCTGTGTGATCAAGCCTCGCACTGACCTGCGACAAGGGCTGGTAGGACGTGTTGGGGAAGTTGTCCCCGCCCTCGTTCATGTAGGGCGGCGACATGGCGGCCGCGGCCTCCTCGGCGGGGCCTCCATCATGACGTCACGCTGCCAGTGTCGCCTGTGTGATCAAGCCTCGCACTGACCTGCGACAAGGGCTGGTAGGACGTGTTGGGGAAGTTGTCCCCGCCCTCGTTCATGTAGGGCGGCGACATGGCGGCCGCGGCCTCCTCGGCGGGGCCTCCATCATGACGTCACGCTGCCAGTGTCGCCTGTGTGATCAAGCCTCGCACTGACCTGCGACAAGGGCTGGTAGGACGTGTTGGGGAAGTTGTCCCCGCCCTCGTTCATGTAGGGCGGCGACATGGCGGCCGCGGCCTCCTCGGCGGGGCCTCCATCATGACGTCACGCTGCCAGTGTCGCCTGTGTGATCAAGCCTCGCACTGACCTGCGACAAGGGCTGGTAGGACGTGTTGGGGAAGTTGTCCCCGCCCTCGTTCATGTAGGGCGGCGACATGGCGGCCGCGGCCTCCTCGGCGGGGCCTCCATCATGACGTCACGCTGCCAGTGTCGCCTGTGTGATCAAGCCTCGCACTGACCTGCGACAAGGGCTGGTAGGACGTGTTGGGGAAGTTGTCCCCGCCCTCGTTCATGTAGGGCGGCGACATGGCGGCCGCGGCCTCCTCGGCGGGGCCTCCATCATGACGTCACGCTGCCAGTGTCGCCTGTGTGATCAAGCCTCGCACTGACCTGCGACAAGGGCTGGTAGGACGTGTTGGGGAAGTTGTCCCCGCCCTCGTTCATGTAGGGCGGCGACATGGCGGCCGCGGCCTCCTCGGCGGGCGCCTCTATCATGACGCCGCGGTTCATCTCCGCCTCGCTTACGGTTTCCGCCTCGGCGCCTTCCTGCTTCATGCTCTTAGCTATGTCTGTGCAGCTACAAATAAAAGAGCTGATTAGTAAACACTGGCGATAAGTAATGTTTCTTCTTACACACTGGAAAAAGCTCCCTTTTGTAAAAGTGAGTGTGAATATTTAATTGTAATACCAATACATTGGATATAAAATTGTTTTTATTACGGAAAAACAGCTATACGATATGAATGAATGAATAGGTAAAGAAATTTTTTTTTAATTTAAAATTTATAGTAAACCATCGTGTTTAACTTTACAAGGTTTAATTGGTTCAAGGATGCCTGACGAAATACAAGCAATGACTAAAGCAAATTTTCATTAAAAGAAAACGACAAGCACGTTTCAGCTCTTTCCAAATAGCCAAAAATTGTTTGCTGGAATTGTAAACTTTCCTTTACAACTTCTTCTGTGGACCTTTTGTTTGTTTGTTGAACTTACGACGACTTACGACTTTTGTTTGTTTGTTGAACTTGTGTTTTGAACTTACGACGAATTTAGCAATGAAACGAAATGTAGAAACGCGAGTAAATAGTGAGAGCGAGACTGAGGACTGATTTTTCAATCGTCGGATAACTTTTATTAACTGAAGAATAAGTTTGGCACATTGACAGTTCCAGTATGGGAAATGTGTCAAAATGGCAAGGTTATTCATCAGTTAAAAGATATCTGCCGATTGAAAAATCAGCCCATAGTAAGCAATGAGAGGTACTTACCTAACTACGCGGTGTGTACACACGACGAACTCAGGCTTAGAGTTCCACTGGTGGTAGGTGATGTAGAAACGCGTCTGCAGCCAAATCCACTGCTGGCCTTTGGTCAGGAATCGATAATAGCACGATGTCAGCTCTCCTTTTTGCATCACTGTAGAAGATAGTTATTATGATTTTTAGTTTCAAAACGGTATTTTTAAGACGTTCCAAAATATCTTTAACCCCTAAAGATACTAAATGACTGATTGCCAAATGTGTATTAGTGCTACAAAGAAGAAACTCCGTCATTTTTCTACCTCTGCTGTAACAAACCTCACTGAATATTTTAAACTAAGTTGGATTTTTACTAGTGATGGGCCGACTATGGTCTTTGCCGACTAACCGACTAGCCGACTAATCGGTTTTCAAATTGCCGATTAGTCGGCCGACTAATCGGCAATGCCGATCATTCTGATACCTACTTGTCCGAAGAATAATATCTAGATTTCTCAAAGAAATATGAATATCTATATTTCTAAAGAGATAAATATAAGTTCTTGAGAAATGAGATTTCTTTAACATGAGAAAAAATAAAAAGCAACATTACAATCACCTAACTTTACCTAAGGTAGATGTCATAATTTTCGACGGCGGAGGGTTCAGATGTGACAATATGATCGCCTCCTGCTGGGCTAGGATGCGCACCGTGATATTATTCTTACTTATCGACGTCAAAGTATGGGCAAAATTGCGCTTATCGCGGCATGCATCCTAAGCCCACTGATTCCTCTCCACCATCCACGGCGATGGTCAGCGAGCTGGGGGCGTGGATAGCACGGACTACCACCAATTGCCGGGACGGACTGTGGTAGTTGATGGCTTTGTCCGGATTTCCATAGCTCTTCACACTAAGGGGAACGCGATCTCAGGGGTTATTTATGTGGGGATTCCTCATCCTTCCAATGGGAGGAACCGCACATAATCTACCACTTCCCCGCAGGATAGGTATAAAATTCCATGCATTATTTCCCCGAAAAAAAAGTGTCATAATTTGTATATGGACAAATTACATAAACTTTACACACATTTTTGATTATTTCCTGGTAAACGTAACTAATCTTAAAGCCAAAATTTTAAATCAGATGAAACCACTTTTTACTGATTTTTGCAATCAAATGTGGTTTAGATAAACGCATTGATCTACCTCAAATCATCTTGGTGATTATGAGTTCTATTTCATTCACATATTTAATTTTGTAATGCGCCGATTATAATCGGCATATTTTGCCGAATAGTCGTCACTAGTCGGCCGACTACAAATGATGCCGAATAGTCGGCTTTCCCGACTAGTCGGCGACTAGTCGGCCCATCTCTAATTTTTACTATAAAATTATCACTGTCACGGGATTTTATAAAAATAAATAAAATGTTATATTTAGGCTGGGTTGCACCATCATACTTTAACTTTGACAAACGCCAAAAATATGTCAAACTCCATACAAAAAGCTCACGGCAATACTTATTAGTTTATTTTGGTATATTATATATTGTGGAAGATGATGTTAGGGCTCAATATCTTCGACTTTTAGTAATAAGTAAGTTACTGTAACCCCTGTAGATCTTTAACCCCTAAAAATGAAATGCTAAAGCGCCATTTGGCCACATTTTTTCCTTTCCACTGACGATATATTCTATGAAACTTACACGCCTCATGACACGTTACGACTTTCTCCAAGTCGTCGAAGTGGTAGTAGTCATAACCAGAAGTTCCGAGTACTTCGAAGGGGAGGTATCCTATGATGGGGGGTGCGCGGTGGTCGAGAAAAAGAAATTTCCACTCGAGGCTGTGGCGGGAGGTGAACTCGCTGCGATTCGAGTCCACCAGCGACACGTCACGGATCAGTTGCGGCGTGTTGAGGCGTCCTGTGCACACGAATAGCAACCTATGGACAAAACATATATGCTCTCTTTTAATTTTCCGTCTGTTTGAAGCTTCATCATCATCAGCCGCGCTAGGATGCGCGTCGAAATAAAATCCTATCGATGATTTTATGGGCTTATCGTATAAAATCGATAAAAGATTATCGCGGTGCGCATCCTAGGCTTACATGGTCATTGGATCTCCTCCACTGCAGGAGCAAGTCTCTCTCTCTAATTTACCAGACGCAAAGGGAGGTAGAGGAGGGAGGGATTTGACCTACATTCCCCAACCTGGTCTTTGGGGAGGCCGGATCCGACATCCACAGATAAAATAGGGGTGGTATTCTGCTCTACCGGAACCATACTTATCCGTTCCGTATCAACCCGCACAATGGTTTGTCAGGTCAACGAATTTTTGCTTAAGGCTGAAGATTTGGGTTTTATGCCGATTCATATCCTCTTTTATACATCATTCTAACTGTATTAATATACGCCTGAATTGTGCCGTTTCAATTTTGTATTTCTTTTAATCTTAAGTCAGTTTTTTGTGAGTATTGTGCGATTTCGTATACTAATTAAAATCCGACCGTTTCACATGTAATATGGAGTATTTTCATGAGCATAGCTCAATACGCCACTAGTTTGACGTATTATTTATCTTATTTGTCAGACAATCATTATACAAATATTCAATCTGCATGTCCCACTTAAGAATCGCATCCAGGACCTCTGACCCTCGTCTGTCTGTCGAGACACTGGTCAACATCGTGGTGCAAATTTATAAGTTTGCGTCGCATAATATTCAATGGAGCTTGTTAGCTACATTTTATCGGTCAAGTGCCAGTTAAACTCGCTTGCAGAGGACTCCGTACATTTCCGTTGTATCAAACGATTCTAACAGGCAGGTTATAATACTTATGTATTTATATAATAGAGCTCATTATCCTTCAAAACAATCCTCGCGGAGGTTATGATAGTAATTCATTTTACTTCAATGTTTCATTTGTTACTTTCAATGAAAGAAAACATTACTTATTACAGAGGCAAAGCAGCTTTTGCTTGCGTGGATTTTGGTGTCATAGAATAATTTAGGACTCTTATTTTAAATTAAAATTTGATTCAACTGAAAACGTGTTGAATGCTGAATTTTGATATTTGGTCTACTACTGAATAGTAGATTCATATTTAAATGTAGTTTCTTAAGACGGACCAAGTCGCGCGCTTTAGCCAGTTAATCAAAAGCTTAATTTATGCTTGAAACTGAATCGAATTTAGTTTCGTTTTGTAACGCAAACTTAATGCAAACTTAATTTTAAGCGAAAAGACATCCACATCGTGAAATGTGGAAGTACCTAATGGGTAAGTCCGCTAACATTTTCTTGCAAATTTAAAGTAAGGTTCTAACTAGGGTTTAGATTTCTCGACCTATTTTTTTTCTCGAGTATCGGGAATTCTCGAGGCCAAGGTCTCGAGTTTTCTCGGGTCTCGAGTCTTTTAATGAAAGCTGTTGAAATCGGTTGAAAAATAAAAACACAAAATCAAAATATTTATTCAGTTTAGATAGAGATGAAACGGATAGTTGTTTGGCCGGATACCGGATATCCGGTGAGCTGCTAGGCCAGATAGCCGGATATCCGGCGGCCGGATAGTTGGCCCATTGTCACGTTGCATGTCGTGACGAGTTTAGCGCCGCACAGGAGCTTAGAACGCGATCAGTGGGTCTAGTAGACTAGAGAAGTCACACTTTTAGAAAATCGAATCCGTCCGAATAGAATGTCAGATTTTGCCACGTGTCTAGGGGGCTGATGAAATTGGGCGATTTCGAAAATTAAATTAGTTGAACTGCTACATTTTCATCAAACTGAACTGCATGATGTCATCAGACCATCAGTAAAAAACAGATCGCCTATTATATTTGGCAATATTTCGACATTAACAGATATTTACTATTTATGTATTCGTCATTACAGTGAATAAGAAATAAGTTTTTTGAAAGGCCTTAATATGGCTTTTTGGACTTTAAATAAAAGCCATTATTATTATAAGCCATTTTATTGATATTTACCATAAAAGATTAATGTATTTAATTTTATTATAGGAAATTGTCGTAGTTTTTAAATATCCGGTATCCGGCCGGATAGTAAGTTACTATCCGGTATCCAGCCGGATAGTGAGTTACTATCCGGTATCCGGCCGGATAGTGAGTTACTATCCGGTATCCGGCCGGATAGTAAATTTAGGCCGGAAATCCGGCCTACCGGATAGTTACCGGATATCCGTTTCATCTCTAGTTTAGACCACAAATGGCACTCATAAAACACAGGTTTTTTAATCTAATATACCTACTTTTATTGCACAACAATCAATATTAGAATTTAGTACTACTTATTTTGGTAAGGAAAGAAACAAATAATAAAATCTTCTTTCATAATTAATATTAACTAATAATATTTCTCGAGTTCGAGAAAGCTCGAGCAGAAACCCTAGTTCTAACTCTCAAACTTAGTAAGAATTTTAGTTTCAATGGCTTCACACGAAATGTAGAAGTTTCGTGATGTTAATTTCACTGAATGGGATTCAAATATAGACCAAAACTAAAAAGACGGTGAAGTTTTTTTTTTTAACCCGGCGTCAATGACGCTGGGTCATATTGACCCGAGGCATTTTCAAACGTTCATAATTTTTTTTTTGCGTCCATTTTGTGGTTCGAGCGTTCGTATAGCTGGAGATACAAACTCCCTAAGTCCATTCCGTTAGTTAACTCAGTGTGACTCCGCTTGCGTAGCGAGATACACAGGCTTCAAATTAAAACGGATCATTATGACCCAGCGTCATCGGTGGCGCGGTGATTTTGTGGCTTACTTTTATTCGCTTATTTTGTGTTTAGTGCTAGTTTATGTTGTTCTTTTTTAAGTTTTTAGTCAAAATGTCTTTGTTAAATGACCCAGCAAGAATAAAACGTTGCTAGAAGAGTCCGATTCCGAAAGTG